>NC_052154.1:66530620-66719348 GCF_902713615.1 Scyliorhinus canicula | reverse complement strand
TGGAAGGGCAGGGGTGGGGGGGTGGAAGGTGAGGGGGGGGGGGGGGTGGAAGGGCTGAGGGTGGGGGGGGGGGTGGAAGGGCTGAGGGGTGGGGGGGTGGAAGGGCTGAGGGGTGGGGGGGGGGGTGGAAGGGTGAGGGGTGGGGTGGAAGGGCTGAGGGGTGGGGGGGTGGAAGGGCTGAGGGGTGGGGGGGTGGAAGGGCTGAGGGGTGGGGGGGTGGAAGGGCTGGGGGTGGGAGGGCAGGGAAGGGGGGCAGGTGTTTGCTGTCGGTGATGTGGTGGGTGACCGAGGGCCCGGGGGGTGGGGCCGAGGGAGAGTGGGCTGTGCAGGGGGAGGGGGCGTTTCCCTTTCCGCTGTTTTAAAAAGATGGCAATCCGTTCATCCTGCCGCAGGTTCGGGGCCGAGTTATGGGCATAAGAAACTCACTTGCAGCTCGACCGCTGCCTGCTCGACAACGCGGGCCTTCAATTGGAAAGCGCCCGTGGGCCAAGTTTACCTTTCAGCCGGATTGAGGGCCACTCGGCGCGCTGTCGCCCATGGTTACCGCCGCATTCCCCTTCCCGGCTCCCTCTGTGAGCTCACAATGGAAGACGCCGCGCCTGCGCTTCTCCACGCTCGCTGAGGGGAGGGGGGAGAGCCTGTGCCACCTACTCAGTCCCATCGCCACTCAAATAAAAGCGAAACACTGCCGATGCTGGACAAACTCAGCACGTCTGGCAGCATCCGATGAGAGAGGGAAACGGAGTTAAAGTTTCAGAATCCCGACAGTTCAGCAGGAGGCATTTGAGCCGGAGGAGTCTGCACTGACCCTCCGAAAGAGTTTGAAGTCGGTGTGACTCCTCCGAGCTTGTGAGGGGTTGAAATCTGATGTATTTATATCGATGGGGATGGTGGAGGTGGTGCAGAATAGACGGTCAGAGATAAGTGGGAGCTAAGGAGAGATTGACAAAGGTGTCATGGCCACAAGTCAAAGAATGGTCGCATTAAAGACTCAAGCAGGTGCTGATAATGGCATGTAGGTGAGATAGCAGAATGTGTTAATAGGAGAACAAGTGACAGATGGCCTGAGTGGGGGGGAGGGGGGTTGCTTGTGTTGGGACAAAAAGGGGTCAAGATGGAGGGGAGAATCATTGTCTAAAGTTGTTGTGCTCAATGTTGAGTCCAGAAAGCTGTTGCATGCCTAATTAGAAGATTATGTGTTTTCCCCCAGTTTGTGTTTGGCTTCATTGGAGCATTGCAGCAGGCCATGGACAGACATGTGGGCATGGGAGCAAGAAATGGCAAGCAACAGGAAGGTTGCAGACTGTATCTCAGTCTTACAGCCTCTTGTAAGTGAGGAGGAGCCAGTGTAAATGGCAAGAAAAGGGGAAGACGTTGGCCAGACTGACCAACGTATGTATGTCTATATTGTGGGCAAGTGATTGGCATCCTCCTAAGCTTGCCTTTAAATACAAGTCCATTCAAAAGCAAAGGTACACCCTTTGAGAGTGACCTGGACAGCTTACACCTTCTGGTTATATGGTTGTATGAATCAGGAACACATTTCACATCAGCTTTATCATCAAAATCGCTAAACTGGGGGTTTAATGGGAAAAAAATTAATTAAATTGATGAATATAATCACCCAAATTTGAGTAGAAATCTCATGATCTGCTGTAATCCCAAATATAGAAAACAGAATATGACATTTAGTTACTGTAAACCAGTAACCAAATTATAAATGAACAGACCAATGGTATGCTCATCCTGCACACTGTGGGAAACGAGGGATGCTTCCAGCGTGGAGAATCCGCTATGCTAAGGAAGTCATGGATAGCACCTTTAGCGAGGTGGTCAAAATGAAGGTGAGGATTGCACCGGCAGAAAGGGAATGGGTGACCATCAAGAACAGTAAAAGACTCAGGAAGGCAGTGCAGGAGTCCCCTATGGTCATCCCCTTCTCAAACAGATGTACCATTTAGGATATTGTTGGGGAGGATGACCTCTCAGGGGAAACCAGCAGTAGGCAATTTCACAGCACATGGGTCGCTCTGCTGCTCAGAGGGGTGGGAGAAAAACGAGGGGTGGGGCTTTCGTGATAGGGAACTCCATAGTTCGGGGCACAGACAGATGCTTCTGTAGTCACAAACTCAATGGTATGTTGCCTCCCTAGTTCCAGGGTCCGGGATGTCACAGAGCGGCTGCAGGGAATTCTGAAGAGGGAAGGTGAACAGCCAGTGGTCAACAGAGGTAAACTAAGGGATGATGACCTGTAAGCTGAGTACAGGACGTTAGGAGACAAATTAAAATGCAGGACCTCAAATATGGCAATCTGAGGATTACTCCCAGCTCCACATGCTAGAGAGAGTAGTTTTAAGGAGCAAAGTAACATAGGAAAGAAGGAGTAGGCCATTAATGTAAGAAAATATCCCAAGGGGCTTCACAGGAGCATTATAAAACAAAGTATATCACCAAACCACAAAGAGATAGGTTGTAAGAAATCTGCTAAAGGAGGATTGTGAGGTAGAGAAATGAAGGCGCAGGTATGTATTTCAGAGTTTGGAGTCTAGGCAACTGAAGGCAGTGCCACCAACGGTGGAACAATTAAAATTGGGGTGCTCAAGAGATCATAATTAGAGGAGCGCTGATATCTCAGCAGGTTCTGGAACTGGCTGCAAGAGCTCACAGAGATAGGAGATACAAGGCCAAGGAAGGATCTGAAGATGAGAATTAACATTTTTAAATCATGACATTGCTTGACAGGGAGCCAAAGTTGGTCACTGAGCTCAGGGCTGATATAGTAACAGGAATTGGTGTGTGTTCCGAGTTAGGCAGCAGTTTTAAATTACACAAAGTCTACAGAGGATAGATGTGAAAGACCAGCCCAGAATGCATTGGAATAGTCTAGAAGTAACAATTGAATGAATGAAGGTTTCAGCAGCAGATGAACTGAGACAGGGATGTTTGGGTGATGTTACAAAGATGGAAATTCAGGATTTCTTCCAGGACAACTCCACTTCAGAGCTCTCTACAGTCTTGACCCAAATGCATTTAAGAGCTGAATCCCAGAATTGGGGTGAGAGTGACTGCCGTTGACTTCAAGGCAGCATTTGACAGAGTAAGGCGTCAAGGAGCCCTAATAAAATTGAAGCCAATGGGAATCGGGGAAAACATTCCACAAGTTGGAATCATACCAGGCACAAAGAATATGGTTGCAGGCCAATCATCTCAATCCTGGGACATCAGTGCATGTGTTCATCAGGGTAATGTCCGAAGCCAAACCACCTTCATCTTTTTCATCAATTCTCTCCATAATAAGTTCAAAAGTGGGGATGTTTGCAGTGTTCAGCACCATTTGCAATTCCTCAGATAAAGAAGCATCCATGCTCACATGAAGCATGACCTGGATGTGGGGGGTAAGTGGCAAGTGACATTTGTGCTATAGAAGTACCAAATAATGACCTTCTCCGACAAAAGAGAGTTCAATTACTTCCCCTTTATATTCAATGGGATTGCTGTCTTTGAATTCCCCACCATCAACATCGTTGAATGTTAACATTTCCAGAAACGGAACTGGTCCAATCATACAAATACTGTGGTTACAAGAGCAGATGAGAGGCTGGGAATTCTACGATGAGTAACTCACCTCCTGACTCTCTAAAGCTTCACCACCATTTACAAGGCCTAAGCAGGAGTTTGATGGAATACTTTGCACTTCTTAGATGAATACAACTCCAATGAAGTTCAAGAAGCTCAACGTCATCCAAGAGAAAGCAGCTCACTTGTTTAGAATCCCATCTGCCACTTAAATACTCACTCCCTCACAGTTAGTACACCTTGACCACATTGCATATTATCTATAAGATTGCTAAGGATCCTTCAACAGCAACATTCAAACCTGTGACTTCTACCGCCTAGAAGAACAAAAGCAGCAGATGCATGGGAGCAAAGCTGCCTCCAGGACTTACCATCGTGGCTTGGGACAATACTGTCATTTCTCCACTGGTGATGGATCAAAATCTTGAAACTCCATCCTTCCTCTTAGGTGTACTTGCATCACAGAATCTGCTGTGGTTCAAGAAAGCAGCTCACCATTACCTTCTCAAGGGCAATTGCGGATGGACAAAAAATGTCCTTAATGATGCTCACGTCCTGTGAATGTATACAAACGATAGGATTGAACGGCAGAGATTTGGATGTGCTGAAATGTACACAGTGGAGAATAGAAGGTGGGCCACAAAGTCTGATCTATCCCCACTGCGCTGGCTTGACTATCCGCCTTCCTGGTTGCTAGGCACTGTTCCCAAGACGCCCTTGGCTGAATCCTCCTGCCTCTTGTTGCCCTGCTGACCATTGGTCCGGCTGTCAATTAAATGGCTGGCAGATGGAAAATGGATCAAATAAACAGATTATTTGACACCTAATGGCTATTCTTCTAAACCTTCCCTAGAAATAGGTTTCCACAGGTTCAAGTACAGGCCAGGTCCTCAGCTCCTGCTGCCCCCCCCCCCCCCCCCCACCATATTTCAGTCTTCATGATCGGGCATAAGAAACAGTAAAATAAACGGAGTTGACGTTTTGTTCTGCAGCTCTTCCATAGACGCTGCCAGACTCCCTGCTGAGTATGTCCAGCACTTCCTGTTTTTATTTGAGATTTCCAGCAACCGCATTTTATTTATAATTGGGCAGCTTAGTTTATGGCGACACAAGTCAAATCCATATTTTGTCATGATCAGAGTAATTCAGGAATAGTTTGAGGATTGCATTCCAGACATGAACCACCCCTCCACAGGAAACTTCTCTAAAACAATGGTGTTCATCCTGACTTTTGGCCCCCACCGCAGCAGCAGTCAGTGAACACAGCAGCATGAGTGACTGCACAAAAAAGTGTTTATGAATTAGAACAAGGGAATATTTTCTTATGGAAGACATATTATCCAAACATTGCTTCACTGCTGGTGGATCGCTCCACCCCATGACATGTGATGGAAGTTTACTCTTTGGGTAATGAGCGAGAAGGTTTTTGTTGAATTGTGCACTTTGACTGTTTTCGATCTCAATACTCGCGGGTGGGAGGGACTGCAGGAAGCAACTTTCGGTTAGAATGGAGACCAGCAGTACCTCAGCACTGGGCCTGTATGGGTTCATCACTGCGGCGTTTGGGGCTGCAGTCACCGTCCACTTTCAGAAATGTGAAGCGCGTTTGAACGTGAACCCTCTCACTGGCCTGTCTTTGCTGCTGCTGTTTGCCGCCGAGTCCCTGTTTTACATCTACTTACCACAGGGTCTGGGGCTTGTACTTTTCACCCTGTGCTGCGGTCTGCTTTATCGATGGATTTGCTCCAACGGAATCCTCTCTCCGGAAGGAAAAGCTGTTCTGATCACTGGTAAGCATAACCGAGTTGCTCACCGTCACAGGAATTTTTTTTAAAATCATAACTTGCAGGGCTACGGGGAAAGGATGGGGGAGTAAGTCCGAGAGCTGGCACACACGGGCCAAATGGCCTTCCGAGCTGTCACCATTCGGTCATTTATAGTCTGCCTAAAAAATTGAATGGGGACTGTTCAATACTTTAAATGCATCTGGGTGTTTATCTAAATAACCACTTTAATTTTCTTCCTGATCATTGGTAACCTTTGTTGTATTTGAGATGGAGATCTCCTTCCGTCCACAAGACCATTTCCCCACTGCCATAGCATCACCCGACTCAACCCTTTTATATCATTATTAATTCTTATTCTTGGTATTAAAGCAGGTGACAGGGCGGGGGGTAGGCTGGAGAGCGGGGAGGGGAATGCGTGTTTTGGGGGTGTCTTCTGGGGGATCAGGGGTGTGTGGGGGGGGGGGTCCTCTGGGGAGATCAGGGGTGTGAGGGGGGTCCTCTAGGGAGATCAGGGGTGTGAGGGGGAGATCAGGGGGGCGAGTCCTCTGTGGAGATCAGGGGGGTGAGGGAGTCCCATGCATGGCTCAGTCTGGGGCTTTAAAATAGTTACTCTTCAGTTACAAGTTCCTCCTAACTCATTCAGAGTAACTATGAGGGTACAGCTGGCAGAACCACCCGAAGTTAGCGATTTAAGTCACTTTGTCAGCTGGTTGCCAGCCTAGTGTAATTGTCCAGGGGAAGTTAGCACTTCTAGACAATTGTCAGGTAAACCCTTATTTGGGAACTTCCAAGAGTGATTCCCCAGCACATCTTTGGGGTACCCCCAATGCAACACTGGGGAGCCAGTAAGTTATGGCCCAACCTTTCAAGTCCAATGTGACTTTGGAAATTAAGAGGTAGGTTTTCAAAAGGAGTTGTGAGTCCATTAAAGTACTTAAAGCTAGTGAAAGGAGGAAAATTATATTTCCATGAAATAAACTAAGACCCCCATGTTACACCAGTAGCACATATATCTTCCCCTCTCTTTTTCCATCTCTCTCCTAGTCTGAAACTCTACTGAAATTGTCCAGAGTGTTTGAGAAGAGACTTCTTCCTTTACCCCATTGCCCCCATTATTTGTGTAATACAACTAGGTTATAATTCTTATGGCACCACTAACTCAAAGTACTAAAACAAGTACCTTCGATTTGGAATTCGGCTGAGAATTCATTGTCCAAATTGGATGTCTTGTTCTCAAACAAAAGCCACCATTCAGGCAAACAAATAATTAAATCTCTTCAGTACAACCTCTGTATATGCTATACATAGCTCACTGGACAAGGAATTTCCAATGTTATATCTCTTGTGTAATACAAACCAATATTCCCTTTCTCCCAACTGAAAATGTGAACTATTTCTGAGAAATCAACTCACCTGTCTTAGGATCAACATCATTCCCACATTAATTTTGTCTGCTTTAACACCAGAATACCAAATTGTCTGAGGTTTAAATACTCACGCATACTTTACGCTGTTCAATTTTTATCTGTTCTCTATTACTTAGGACTAACATGCAGCATTTCAGTAGCTACATGTGCTGCAATAAAATATCAAAGAAAATGTAAATGTTATTTGCCTACTACATAATACATGTTCATTTTTGTTAAAACGCGACGGCATCCGCGACATGGCAACCCAAGAATGCCTCCTGGATGAAACACGTCTTGCTCTGAAGAAAGCATCCAAAATGGTCTTGTCGCGGGAGGGCGCAGAGCACCGAGTCCAGGAGCTTTGAGGAATGGCAGGCAGTCTTCAACAGGGCACCCAGCTGACCCCCTTCCCGTGCTGTAGTTCAGCACCCCTCAAAACTAGGACCAGCGTCAGCATTTTCCCGGCGAGAGACGCCGTCACTCCCACACACCAACCTGCTGGATGAACACAAAGGTACCCGGAGAAACCAGCGAAATGGGCACCAATAGGGAAGCCCGCCCACCTGCTGCTACACCCCCAATGACCCTCCCAGGGGATGGACCATTTCATGGAAGACCAGGCAGAGTGGATTCACCACCTTTTACTGTATCTCGGCACCACGGGGTGATGGTCTGGATCAATGGTTTCCCTATCCAAATGGAGCTCAATACCTGTGCCAAGGTCTCGATAATTAGCCGCCACACCAATGACCAAATCCATTCAATCTCCAGTGCCTCGTAAGTCCTCATGGAATATGGGCGCATTCAGAAAACCTACCATTGGTGGTAAAGGTTCGGGCCCCAGTATGCTGGAGCAGGATTGACTGAAGTGTCTCTGACTGGACTGACAACAACTGTGCCACATGTACCTTGAAGGGCCGGTTGTAGTATTGGCGTGTTTTCCGGGCATTTTTGAAGACGGACTAGGTGCCATCCAAGGAGCACTATTTTCAGGCCGTCCCATCGACCGCTTGGAGCAGTTGGGGATCATCCGCCCGGTGCAGTTTGCAGATTGGGCTGCGCCAATTGTGCCAGTCATGAAGCCTGACAGCTCCATCTGTCTGTGGGGATTATAAGATGATGATGAATTGGGCATACTGTTTGGACCGTTTCCCAGGGCCCAGGATTGAAAATCTATACACACAGCTCAACAGAGGGTATACCTTTACCAAGCTCGACATGAGCCACGCTCATCTACAGTTTTGGACCCGGCTTCACAGAAATACATGACCATCACCACACAGAGAGGTTTGCATGAATGCACCAGGTTGCCTTTCAGCATTTCCTCCACATGTGCCATTTTTCAGTGCGTATTGGAGAATATTCTCCGAGGATTGCCACAGTAGCAGTTTCCCTGGATGACGTGTTGATCACTGGTTTGTCCGACAGGAAAAACAAGACGACCCTAGAAGACGTACTACGTTGTTTCGAGGCAGTGTGTGTTTCAAGTGAAAGAAGTGGTCTTATTAGGTTGCAGGACAGGAATGGTTTGCACCCAGTGGACAACAAGGTACGAGCAATCTGGCAGGCCCTCATACCAAAGGAGGCTCTTTGGAGTCTGCTCCTTCTTAGGCCTCATAAACTATTATGGCAAATTTGGCAAAGCTGTTGGCCCTGCTGCATCTCTTACTAAGAAGGGCCGACAATAGTTTTGGGACCAACCACAACAAATGGCTTTCGATGAAGTGAAACAGCGGATATCATCATAGTATCTGCTGACTCATTTTTACCCATTCAAGCCCCTGTTGTTAACCTGTGATCCCTCACCCTATGGCATCGAGGCTGTTCTGGCACACCGTATGGGTGACGGAACAGAACGACCCATAGCGGTTGCTTCACGCACCCTGGTGGCGGCAAAGTGGGAGTACGCACAAATCGAAAAAGAAGGTTTGGCGCTGGTCTTTGGGGTGAAGCAATTCGACCAGTATGTCCATGGACACACATTCACGGCTTCCATGGACCACAAGCCCCAATTGGGTTTGTTCAAGGAAGGTAGGGCAATTCCCCCTGTGGTGACTGCCCGCATTCAGCGTTGGGCTCTGCTCCTGGTGGCGTATGAATCCCTGTTGCAATATCATCCAGGAACCAAGATTCCGCATGCGGTCACCCTCAGGCATCTCCTGCTGCCCACCCACGTAAGGTAATTGCAGCCTTACATTTCATGGACTCATTGCCAGTTACGGCAGCCCAAGTAAAGGCATGGAGACAAACTGACCCATTGTTGGCCAGGGTCTGCCACATAGTGCTGTATGGGGCCAAGCATCATGCTGTGCCAGAGGATCTGCACACCTTCATCACAAAGGTGGTTGGCATCCGGCTGTGGGGCTCCCAAGTAGTCGTCCCCAAGCGTGGCCAGGGAGCAATCTTTCAAGACCTCCACAGCAGACACCCGAGAGTCTCCAACATGAAGATGGCCCGGAGCTATGTATGGTGGCCCGGAATAGATGCAGATATCAAGACTTTAGTAAAACAATGTACACGGTACCAAGAGCACCAGAAGCTACCCCCTGCAGCGCCACTCCACCCATGGGAGTAGCCAAGCCGACCATGGTTCCACCTCCATCTAGATGTCGCAGGACATTTTCAAGGAGCAGTGTATCTAATTATCATGGACACACATTCAAAATGGATGGACATCAACCGCATGACCACGACAACGTCGCAAACTACCACTGAGCGGCTCAGACAAACCTATAATGTCCACGGACTTCCCGAGGTGTTGGTTTTGTACAACGGCACCTTATACAAGTGCGGAATTTCTCCAACTATTACCACCCTTCATCCAAATGTTTGGCTGAATGGGCAGTGCAGATATTTAAGCTTGTCATGCGGGAACAGACCTCTGGTTCCCCAGAGGCCCCCTTGGCCATTTCCTTTTCTACTACAGGACCAGACCACACGCCATCACTGGAGTGGCCCCTTTGGAACTGTGAATAGGATGTCGGCTGCACACACAATTGAACTTTGTCTTGCCAGACATCGGGGAAAAGATCCGCGACCAGCAGGAACATGCCAAGTTGTGCGAGGCAGACCCATCAGGGAATTTGTAGCGGGCAATGCCGTCTGCATCCAAAATGTCGCTGAGGGGGCGTTGTAGATCGCAGGGACGGTAGCAAAGTGATCAGGGCCGGTCTCGTATTCCATACGAGTACAAGGTAAAGAATCTGAACAGGCACGAGGACCACCTCTGCAGCAAAGGCTCACAGGTCCTCAAGGATAGATCAAGGCCCCCACCATCTGCGCTGCGCCGTCCTCTGGAGCAGGCACTTGTGGTACCCAGTGAGGAGGATGGGCCCCTCGATTCAGAGGTGTGGGAGGTTGACTCATCCGACTCAGAGTCTGACATGGAGACTTTGCCTACAGCAGTAGAAACAGGTCCAGTAAGGACCGCCGGGCTGAGCACAGTGGAACCACCCAGGCTTTCGACCTGCAAACGGCGCTCCCTGGTTCATTACACCCCTCCAGACCCAGAACAGCAGGCATTCGAGAGACAGCCTTGAGTGAAATGAAATGGAAATGGCTTATTCAAGTGATGAAAATGGCTTATTCAAGTGATGAAAATGGCTTATTCAAGTGATGAAAATGGCTTATTCAAGTAGGCTTTAAATGAAGTTACTGTGAGAATCCCCGAGTCGCCACATTCCAGCAGCGAGCAAGGGATTCCACCAACCTCCTCGCTGTCGAGATGGAAGGCATAGCGGACTTGGGGTTGGGGGCGGGGGGAGGACCTGCAACCTCAGAGCCCCTGAGGCCTCACCTGAGAATAATCTCCCTAGATGAGGGAGGGCGGAGCCACCCCCCTTAAGCCAAAGGCCTCTGGGATGTATTGTGGGCCGGCCACAGGAGACTTTTCAGGGTGCAGGAGGTATATTAAATTGGAGTTTTCTTACAGTCATCGCTCCCGAGTGGTAATTTGCCTGGGACTTTACAATTCACAAAACATGTCTACATTTAAAAATGAACAAGTTGCTCCACCATTTCAAAGTTGCCAATGGCCTCTGTCCTTTGTCCTGTAAATATCCAGCACGTTTTAAAGAAAATGCAAATCCTTGGAAACATAGTGGAGTGTTTTGGAAGATGCTCTGGTGAATCTGTGCATCCATCCAGGGAGTACAGAGGAATATGGTCATTTGTCCACACCAAGGTTGCAACAGAAATGAGGAGATGGAGTTGCAGTGCCCCTTGATCTACAACATGACAGACAAATGGAGCAAAGATTTCAGACCAGGGAAATGCTGCATTGTGTGTGGGGGGGGGGGGGGGGGGGGGGGGGAAAGAAGAGAAGAGCTCTCTATGGAGGACCCTACCCACAGTGGGCTTTACACTCATATCTGTACCTCACTAAGGAGCAATGCCTTTTGTCCTCCAATTCAACAAGAAGGTGGTCACACTACTCTGCCACCTCCTTCATCAGGAGCTTTAGCCCCACACCAGGTCAAGGATGGTGTTGATTTAAATTTCTATGCACCTGAAGCATTCTGGGCGGGAGCAGATGACATTGTGACGATCTCCCAGTACACTGCCCATCACTGTATTCGGGAAGGTGATAGTTGTACTGTTTGTGAGGAGAAGGGACTTCATTATCTTGTCACTAAATGGAGAGAAAGAAACTAGGTAAGCAGGTACATGGATTTGCCATGATAGTGGGATTCCCAGTGTGCAGGGGACCATCATCAATTTGGACGGCACGGTAGCACAGTGGTTCAAAGACTGCATTCACATGCAATGAATCCGATAATGTCTAACGCTTAAGTGGGAGGAAGAAGTGCATTAACCTAGTTTATATAGAAATCTGAACAGAAAATGCTGGAAGTACCCAGCCGGCCAGGCATTTTCTGTGAAGAGAGGAAAAAAGTTAACATTTTGGGTCACTGCCATGTCATCTACCCCAGTCTTGGGTGGAGCTGGAACCCACAACCTTCTGACTTGGTGGCTACTGAGCCACATTGGTGTGTTGTCTGTACTCTTCATTCTCTTTTGATCCCATGTTTGTTTATTTCGGATTTACATGCTTTCTTTTACTCCTGATTCTGTGACGAAGATTGGGAATTAATTCTGTATGGAGGCTCGAGACTATTTCGACATTTGATTCATATTACTTTGTACATATTGGGTATGGAAAGGAATTCAGTATCAAATGATCAGTTGTGTGATGTGGTTTGTGTGTGTGTGAGCATACAAGTTTCCGGCACAGAGAAATCTGTCCCTCGTCTTATGACAGACAGTAGAAAATTGTTAGACCAGAAGAGAACATGGCCCTGAAACATTGTTTTCACTTGAAAAAAATAGCAGATACCAGATTATCAGATAAGCATCTCCTTATCATAATATACACATGTTTTCACTTGAAAAAAATAGCAGGTACCAGATAAGCATGTCCTTATCATAATATACACATCAGTATATAATGGTGCAGAGATGCTCACTGAATGACACACTGCAAGACCAATCAACACACACAACACAGCAGCCAATCACCAGTTAGAGCACGCTCACTATAAAGCCAGAGGGCACCAGTTTTCCCGCTAATTCGGGATGCAGCCTCTGGGACGGACAGAGCTCGCAGCTAGTAGCACAAACCTTCACCATGTGCTAACAGTTTAGACTGGTCAGGATAAGCATAGGTCTTCAGTTAATCTAACATTGTGTCAACCCACAGTGCAAATATGTTCAACAGTTCTTAGTACAACACTATTTTATTAAGCTATTACAAGTGTTGGTAGCCTATCTTTGTTACTGCTCAGGTAAACGCGGTCTCCACAGATCCAGAGTACCCAACACATCAGTCCTGACATGCCTTCCTTTAGTTACAGCTGTTTTTAAAAACTGGCTTTTCTCATTATTTAGGTTGTGACTCAGGCTTCGGTTACACTTTGGCCAAGCGCCTACATTCTCTTGGTTTCCATGTGTTTGCAATGGTGCTTCATGAAGATGGTGAAGGTGCGCAAGAACTCAAGTCGGTCTGTTGTAATCGACTAACCGTTATTGAAATGGACGTTACAAATGGTGCAATGATCCACAAAGTCCAAAAAGAAGTTGCAAAGCAGCTGGAGAACCAGGGTGAGTAAGTTTGCAATGCTCCAGGTGGCTTTACTGTACCATTTGCAGTTCAGAGTGATGAAACGGTTTCTAACTTTCAAAATATCATACAGATTGCATAAACCTGACTCCGCAACTCTGAAGAAGAAATGTTGATTGTTGTAAGTGATAACCGTTGGGATATTGACTCATTTTACAGCAGATAATTGAAAATGCAAAAAGGAACCAATTACCAAAATTGTACAATAGATAGTCCAGATGTATCAGCTAAAAGAACATCATTCTGATATCCCCGTGACTGGAATATTGCAGATTAGCTGTTGGGGATTTTTGAACATCATTTGACTGCTTGAAAAAAAAAAACAGGAAAAGAAACATATATGAGAAAATCTTCACCAATCATCCATGCTGAGCTTTCAAAACAATTTAACAATGCTGCCTCCAGAGTGTGTGCACTAAGTGGTTAAAGCCAGGGACTTGAGAGATGTTATCGAGCCAATGAGAAAAACAAAATGCTAATTTTGCACGAGTTAGAATGAATCATTTGACCATAAAGAACTGGTAATGTTATTCACGTCAAACGAGATAGGTACTTTTGCCTTTCCATTTTGTTGTGTTCCTTTTTGTTTATCTCCTTATCTCGTAATCTCCAGTTCCACAACCCTCCCAAGATGTTTGTATTTTAGCATCTTATAAGCATCCCTAATTTATAATTGCTGCGCCATTGGTAGCTGCACCTTCTGTTGCCTGTGCCCAAAGCTGTGGAATTTTCACCCTAGACCTGTCCGACTTTCTTTCCTTCTTCTTGCACCTAAACAGATTTTGGCCATCTGCCCTAATATCACTTTATAGGTTCTTTATTTTGCTCCTGTGAAGTGCTTGGAGATATTTTCATATGTTAAAGGAAATACATAATAGAAGTTATTATTACTGTTAAGGATTGAATGAAACAGTATTGCTATTTGTTTGGATCCACTTGCGTTAAGCAAAAAAAGACCCTCCCATGTCCTGTAACAGTATTGCTACTTCAGGGTTTCTTGACATCCTTTTACAGATACATTTGGTTGTCAGAAATACCCGGGGTGGGTTTCTCTGTCCTGCTGTACCAGATTTCTGGTGCGGCACGCCATTGGCATTCGCCGTTTTGCCGATTGGCCAATGGGGTTTCCCATTGTGGGGCAGCCCCACGCTCCCAGGAAACCCCCGGGCTACTGGCAAAATGGAGAATCCAGCCCAAGATATATAGCAAAAATAACTACAAAGAACATAACCAGGCTTTGCACCATTGAAACTCCTAAGGATCCCAACCACTCCTAGCCCAACTCCGATTGCTGGAATCGATTGTTTTAATTTTTCCACTTCCTTTTGATGTGTTTTGCCAAATTAGTACATTTTGGAATGCAAGTACATTTTGATCCAATTTGGTCACATGTCCCACCTGGGGAACCAGTTTACCTACTTGGCTCTAAATTTGTTTTGTGAATACAATGCGGAGAAATATAAAAAATCAAGTTCATTGGATGTTCCACCATTCTGTCTGTCAATGTACCAGCAATTGTATATATTTTAAGTTTATTGACAACTCAAGAATTCAAAGCAGTCAGTCATGAAAATAAGTAATATGCTAAAAGCATTTACAGCACACCAAAAGACAAAACCACCAGCTCTCAAGCCAGCACACACTCATCATCATCATCATCATCCCCCCCCCCAATAGTAGCCCCACATTGGCGGGAAGGCGCCCAAATGAGCAGGGCAGACCACTGGTAAAGGACACACCAATACAGGGCATGGCGGAAGGGAGAGAAAGAGAGCTCCCTTTACAAAAAAAACAAGACAAATTTCAGAGCAACCACTATAAACCCAACAAACAATTAAGCCAAAGCCCCCAGCCCTCGAGCCAGTGCACGATTCCCCCCTCCCCCACTCTCGACACCTCCACCAACAGCCCCACGTTGGTGGAGAGGCTCCTACAAGCAGCACAGTCCACCGGAAAAGGACAGGCAGCGCGTGATTGAGGAGAGAGAGAGAGAGAGAGCACCGGGAAGAACCGCTCAACCCCCAGTGCACAGAAGCAGGATGGCTACAACTGACGAGCACCCAGTCGCTAGGAAGAAGCAAACCAATACACAAGATAAATACAATAATAACCATGCAATCCCCCAACATTAAAGCACAACCAACATCAGTACACATAGTCAATTGAGCCACCACCCTGCTGCTCTCAGTCCCAGCATCCGGTCTCCGGCCACCATCCAGTTCAAAAACTGCTAAAGTTTCAGCCTGGCAGCAGGCCAACCAAAATCTGCCCCATGCTCCACTCCCGGCCGATATGCAGAAAGGTAGCCAGTAACAAATATGAGTCCCAGGCATGACAACTGCAGGCAGGCAACCTCTCTTCTCTCTCTGTCCCCTGCAAGCAACTAATAGCAGCAACAGGCTCCTCTACCCCTCCATCCAACCCAGGGGTGGGCAAACTTTTCCGTGCAAGGGCCGCATTCAGAAATTCACAATTCACAAAGGGCCGCATAGTATATTAAGTAAAATAATTACTTCACCCGGTTATGATTCTGGGCGCCTCATATAGAACATAGAACAGTACAGCACAGAACAGGCCCTTCGGCCCTCGATGTTGTGCCAAGCAATGATCACCCTACTCAAGTCAACGTATCCACCCTATGCCAGTAAGTAACCCAACAGCCCCCCCACCCATTAACCTTTAAAAAAAAAATTTAAAAAAAAAAAATTAAAAAAAAAAAAAAAAAAATTTTTTTTTTTTTTTTTTTAAATGACTTGGTGGGCCGCAGAAATACCTTTGGCGGGCCGCATGCGGCCCGCGGGCCGTAGTTTGCCCACCCCTGATCCAACCGGTCGCAGCACCGTTCACCCTTGCCGTAGTCCAGGCTTCAATGTCCGGAAAAGGCAGCCAGCATACAGATTAACACACCAGGTCCGGAAGCAGGTTTACAGCCAGAAGCTGCAGGAGTTCAGAGAAACGCAACCTCCAGCAGCACCAAGTGCCAATATTCTAAGTTTATTGACAACTCTTGAATACAAATGAATCAGCAACATGCAACAAACAACTCACGAAAATCAGTAATGTGCTCAAAGCATTTACAAGACACCAGAAAGACAAAATCACCAGCTCTCAAGCCAACACACACACACCCCCACCCCCTCACCAGCCCCAATGGTAGCCCCACAATCGGTGGAAAGTGCCCAAACGAGCAGGACAGACCACCGGAAAAGGACACACTGGTGCAGGGCACAGTGTGAGAGAAAGAGAGGGAGCACAGTTCAACCAAAACACAGTTTCTTTCAACAAACCACCAGCTTCAAATCCAGCATATGGTCACCTCACCGCCCACCCCTCCCCAGCATCGGCGGAAAGGCACCCAAACGAGCAGCAGAGACCACTGGAAAAGGAAAAGGACCTCCCCCGGTTCTAGCAACAGCTCCGCGTCGGTGGAGAGGCGCCCACTAGCAGCAGTCTACTGGAAAAGGACAGGCAACGCACAGTTGAGGAGAAAGAGCAAACATCCCTCCCCCTCACTAGCACCGGAAGGGACCCCTCAACCTCCAGTGCACATAAGAACATAAGAACATAAGAACTAGGAGCAGGAGTAGGCCATCTGGCCCCTCGAGCCTGCTCTGCCATTCAATTAGATCATGGCTGATCTTTTGTGGATTCAGCTCCACTTTCCGGCCCGAACACCATAACCCTTAATCCCTTTATTCTTCAAAAAACTATCTATCTTTACCTTAAAAACATGTAATGAAGGAGCCTCAACTGCTTCACTGGGCAAGGAATTCCATAGATTCACAACCCTTTGGGTGAAGAAGTTCCTCCTAAACTCAGTCCTAAATCTACTTCCCCTTATTTTGAGGCTATGCCCCCTAGTTCTGCTGTCACCCGCCAGTGGAAACAACCTGCCCGCATCTATCCTATCTATTCCCTTCATAATTTTAAATGTTTCTATAAGATCCCCCCTCATCCTTCTAAATTCCAACGAGTACAGTCCCAGTCTACTCAACCTCTCCTCATAAACCAAGCCCTTCAGCTCTGGGATTAACCTAGTGAATCTCCTCTGCACACCCTCCAGCGCCAGTATGTCCTTTCTCAAGTAAGGAGACCAAAACTGAACACAATACTCCAGGTGTGGCCGCACTAACACCTTATACAATTGCAACATAACCTCCCTAGTCTTAAACTCCATCCCTCTAGCAATGAAGGACAAAATTCCATTTGCCTTCTTAATCACCTGTTGCACTTGTAAACCAACCTTCTGTGACTCATGCACTAGCACACCCAAGTCTCTCTGAACAGCGGCATGCTTTAATATTTTATCGTTTAAATAATAATCCCGTTTGCTGTTATTCCTACCAAAATGGATAACCTCACATTTGTCAACATTGTATTCCATCTGCCAGACCCGAGCCCATTCACTTAACCTATCCAAATCCCTCTGCAGACTTCCAGTATCCTCTGCACTTTTCGCTTTACCACTCATCTTAGTGTCATCTGCAAACTTGGACACATTGCCCTTGGTCCCCAACTCCAAATCATCAATGTAAATTGTGAACAATTGTGGGCCCAACACGGATCCCTGAGGGACACCACTAGCTACTGATTGCCAACCAGAGAAACACCCATTTATCCCAACTCTTTGCTTTCTATTATTTAACCAATCCTCTATCCATGCTACTACTTTACCCTTAATGCCATGCATCTTTATCTTATGCAGCAACCTTTTGTGTGGCACCTTGTCAAAGGCTTTCTGGAAATCCAGATATACCACATCCATCGGCTCCCCGTTATCTACTGCACTGGTAATGTCCTCAAAAAATTCCACTAAATTAGTTAGGCATGACCTGCCTTTAACGAACCCATGCTGCGTCTGCCCAATGGGACAATTTCTATCCAGATGCCTCGCAATTTCTTCCTTGATGATAGATTCCAGCATCTTCCCTATTACCGAAGTTAAACTCACTGGCCTATAATTTCCTGCTTTCTGCCTACCTCCTTTTTTAAACAGTGGCGTCACGTTTGCTAATTTCCAATCCACCGGGACCACAGAAGGAGGGGCTTCAATAAAATACACAACAAAAATACAGTAATAACCATACCCCAATAATAGAACAAAACCAACATCAGTACAAGCAGTACACATAGTCAACCGCCCTGCAGCTCTCAGTTCTGGCATCCAGTCTCCAGACACCATCCAGTCCACAACTGCAAAAGTGAGTCCGTTCTCCTTCACTTTCAGCCCAGCAGCAGGTCAACCAAAATCCACCCCGTGCTTCACTCCCGGCCAATAAGCAGAAAGGCAGCCAGTGACAAGTGCGAATCCCAGGGGTGCCAGCTGCAGTCAGGGAAGCTCTCCTCTCTCCAAGCAACTGGCATCAGCAACAGGCTCCTCTTCCCCTCCATCCAACCCGTCATAGCGGCATTCGCCCTTGCCGTAGTCCAGGCTTGAAAATCTATGGCAGCCAGCATACAGAATAACACACCAGGTCTAAAAACAAGGCTAAAGCCAGAAGTAGCAGGAGCTCAGAGAAAACACAGCCTCCAGCAGTAGCAAATGGATGCTTTGGTCATTACATTGTTAAGCCAATTGCATTGTTAAAGACAGGTGGTGATCATTGACTCAACTTCCAAAAGAGTATAAATGGACACAGCTGGAACAGTTGGGGATGGCATAGCAGATGGAGACTGTTAACAGGCTGAGCCATTCTGGTCTGAGAATAAACTTGCTTGACGTAAAAGACAAACTTCAGACTTATTTCTTCACCGTGTACTATTATTGGAATTAACATGGTAGCAGAGGATGAACAATGGTGATTGGTTGCAGTTTATGTCTGCCCTCCAAAGGAAAAAGAATGATTCTGCTGCTGACAATTTCAAGTTACAGAATGGCAAAAGGACAATGCAAAATATCAGGCTTTGATTATCCACCAATTTTCTCCCAGTTGGAACCATTCGAGCATTGAAGACTGGAGTTGAGATGTGGAAATGGGTTATTTCATTATCCAAAAAGAAGTAAAGTATGCCCCTGGCTCTATCATTACCTGCAAGAGTAAAATTAGGAGTAAAGTGTTTTCAGAGTGTAACGTGAATGATTTGGATAATTAAGAAGGATTAAATATTCTGTTACAGTTTTTGGATAAATTCTACAAAGAGGATGACTTATTGAAGGCATATGAAGCCTGGTCAGCCTTTGACAGGTTCAAGAAATATGGAGGAATATATCATGGGCTTTGCAGATGGTGTGAGAGACTGAAAAGATTTGAACTTGACATACCAGAGTAGGAATTGGCATTTAAGTTAACTTGATTGCGCACACATTTTTCATGTCAACAGACATTTAGTATTGACAGGGATTCAGATCTGAAGTAGATTCTCTTTCTGACCAAATGATTGGGTGCCCTAAGAAACTTTCTAGGAATATAATCATTTCCAGCAACTTTTCTATTGATAAAGCAAAGGATGGAGGATTCAAAAGCGGCCGGTTGTCAAGATTGACAAAACATTATATACAGACCAGGGCACGATTCTCTGAGCCTCCGCGGCGAAATTGCGATCAGTGCAGAGGCGGAGAATGGGTGCCAACCCCGAAATCTGGTCTGACGTCGCTCCCGCGATTCTCTGGTCCCTAAAGAATCGCCACGAATTGCACGCGCGCGGCCTACGCGGCACAGGTAGGGGGTCATTGACAAGAGGCCCCCATAGCAATTCTCTGATGAAAACTGGCCGAGTTCCCTACGGTGTGGTTCCAGCCATGTTTTGCCTGTCGGGAATGGCCAGTGGCGGCTGCGGAATCAGTCTGCGGCCACCCTTGTGGGGGGGATCCTTCACCCGGGGGGGGGGGGGGGGGGGGGGGCCTCACTGATGGCCAGGCTAGTGATCGGGGGCCACTGATCCATGGGCGCGTACGATTTCGGGGGGGCCTATATTTTCCGGGCCGGTCTGCAGTGTGAGTCCGACATGTCGCACTGGGCAGCCGCCGCCGTGTGCACGTGCGGACTCCCGACTGGAAGTGCAAGGCCCTGTATCGGCAGTCAAGGTTGCAAGGAGTACTCCGGGACCCTTCTAGCCCCCTGCAGGTAGGAGAATCATTCTGGACTTTCCTGACTTTATTCAGGAAAGTCCAGAGTGAAACAGCCCCAATATTGGAGAATCCCACCCAGTTATTGATAGCTAGCCGGAAGATGGCCTCACGTGACCAGTTTGAGAGGTGAGTCAAAAAATGGTTCTTGAATGGCAACCACAGACGTTTAAACCTGAGAAATGGTTAATTGATATTATCAGTGTGATTCCAAGTATCATTCTGCAATGCATTGCTCACAGCGGAAAAAAAAATTAAGTCTTTGAAATAACGCACAAGACAAATTATTCCAGGATAATGATCATGTGGGACTGCCATGAAGGATTTGTGTTCGCGCTGAGCATTTGAATCCATTGATTAGTATTTTGATGGCTCATTCATTGAACCATGCAGTACTAGATAGGGATAGCGGTTGCACTTCGTGTGTGGAGTGGCCTGGTTTAACTGCTACCTGGAGTCTCTTCAAGAGGCAGAAAGTCAAGGAGTATGAAAACTCTATGTGCTTTACGGCTGGAGGTAACGACATGCTAACACCTTCCAAAAGTATCGTCCCTCCCTTGCAGGATAGCTGGGATCAGCCTTTTCATTAGTACAGATGTGGTTTCTAGCGACATACTCTTATTGTTCAGAAAATCTTCAATGAAAAATGCATGAAATGAAATGAAAATCGCTTATTGTCACGAGTAGGCTTCAAATGAAGTTACTGTGAAAAGCCCCTAGTCGCCACATTCCGGCGCCTGTTCGGGGAGGCTGTTATGGGAATCGAACCGTGCTGCTGGCCTGCTTGGTCTGCTTTCAAAGCCAGCGATTTAGCCCTGTGCTAAACAGCCTCTGCATAGATGATGCTAGACATGAAGGATGACAGCAATCATATTCCGAAAGACTGTAGATGTACATTTTACTCGGTCAGGCCATTACTGCCTGCCAATAAGGATGCCAGAAATTTCTCATCAAATGAAGTCTGTTAGCTTCTGCCAATAAGAATTTGCTGGACAAGAGAGATTATTCGGAAACTGCATAGACAATTTGCACATCCAGCACCACAAAAACTGAAAGCTTTACTGTGAGGTATGCTGGAGTGCTTGATGAAAATTACAATAACCTTATTGAGAAAGTTATGGCTCGGTACAAAATTTGTATAAAATATATAAAGACCGTGTCCAGTGAGCTTGGTACCAAGGAATTTAACGATACAATGACAATGGACTTAAAAGTATGGGACAAAAATTGGAGATTTTCTGTTACAGTGCCTAAATGTGACCAATAGATTTAGCATATTCTCCGCAATACTTGGTGAGGTCATAAGGACCATTATCAATAAGATCATGGTGAAATGGGTAAGAACAAGATTAGGAACACAAATGAAAGTTCTGACTAATAGTGGTGGGGAACTTACCAAGGAGGAATTTTAAAATATGTGAAATTTGAACAGACTTCTGGTGGCAATATGTAGAAGAGCCATCACAGACAAGATGGCTCCTGGTAGAGACTTTGATTTTAAACCCTTTCTGCCCACTTTTTGCAGAAGATTTGGGTTGATGGGTTAAGAATACCACGTCGAAGGGATGCCCAATAAATGCAGGACCAGGCAGCAGAAAAATAAAAAATTGTCATCGAACTTGGAGGCTTCGAACACTTTGTCTGTAAAGAAAATGGGAGAGGCTCCTGCAGCATCAGTGGGCACTTCACTAACCGCTGGGATGCTTACAGGCATCCTAGCAGGGGAACTTCAGAAGCTACAGTGGGAGGTCTCGGAGGACCATGAGGGGGCGATGTCCTCTGCTCGAGCGACCTTGGCAAAAATTGAAGTGCTAAAGGCGCAGGGCGCGGAACTAAAAGAGGTGGAGATGGCTCTTTCAAGGCAAAGTGACCAGAACATCTCCCCGGAAGTGGAGGTGGCGCGGGTGGCATTAAGGGCCAGGGTGAACAATTTAGAAAATCGCTACAGAAGACAGAACTTGGGGGTGGTTGGGTTGCCAGAGGCCTTGGAGGATCCGAACCCGATAAAGTTTATGCCGCAGTTATTTTGGAAGATGGTGGGGGAGGGGGAAATGGCGCCCGCTTCTAAATTGGAACTGGCCCACAGCTCGTTGAGGCAGAAACCCCGTGCGGGTGAGCCACCGGGTGCGATCGTTGTGCGTTTTCAGTTTTCAAGACAAAAAAGAGCTCTGCGGGGGCCAAAAGATCATCAAGACTCCAGATGGGAGGGCCACATTGTGAGGATCTATTAATGTTGGAGAGGAGCTGGCCAAGAGGCATGCAGCATTCAACAAGGCCAAGGCTGCAATGTAGCGGAACAATGTTCAATTTGGCGTGGTTTACCCTGCATGACTCCGAGTGACTTATGAATCGAAAGATTATTACTTTGAGGTTCCAGAGGAGGATGAGGCCTTTCTGTAGAAACATGGACTGGGATCGAGATAATTGTTAATTATATTGGTTGGGAGATGCCTGTCTCGGGTTGGGAGTGTAATTTGGGGGATTTGGTTGGGTGTTTTGGAGTTTTGTACTTGGAATTTTACTGTGAGTTCTCTGCGATAGGTGTTGTTGTCATTCATGTTACTTTTTTCCTGAAACGATTGAAGTTGGATTTGGGCGGGTGGCTGGTTGGTGTCCTTGCCAAGTACTGCGGAGAATATGCTAAATCTGTCTGTCACATTTATGCAGTGCAACCGAAAATCTCCAACTTTTGTCCCATACTTTTAAGTCCATCGTCATTGCATCGTTAAATTCCTTGGTGTTATGGGTTTTTCTTGTTACGTTTATTACTCTATGTAGGGCCACCTTGCTAGCTAAATAGTTAGTTAACGGGAGCGGAGGGATAGGGGTTTCTGCAGCTCATACTGTGTGGGGAGGCGTTTAGCATGAGCTTAGGAGTTTTATTTTGAGAGGGAGAGGAGAGGGTGGGAGCCCTTGTTTGCATTGATGTTTGCCGGGCTATTTGGGTGTGGTAGTGATGTGATGCAGTTGGGTGGGGGGCGGCGGGGTTAGTTTTCTGACTGACTGTAAAGTTTTCTTTGATCTGTTTTGATGGGAGACTTGGCGGCCATCTTGTGCGGACCTGGTGCTTGCTCTCTTTTCAGTAGTTTCTGGACTGCCCCACAGGATGGGAATGGCTGACTCTGGGTGTGGGGGGGGTGGGTAGATGACCTATTCGGCTGGTCACTTAGAATATGAGCGGGTTGAACGGCCCAGTAAAAAGATCTAGGGTGTTTGCACACCTTCGGCATTTGAAGGCTGGTGCGGTGCTGTTGCAGGAGACCCATTTGCGGATTTAAGATGGTTTCAGAAGAGCTGGATGGGGCAACTATTCCATTCTGCTTTTGACAGTAGGGCCTAGGAGCACCAATTAATAAGGAAGTATCTTTTTTGGCGCCTAAAGTTCTGATAGATCTGAACGGGAGATAGGTAATGGACAGTGGGTTGTCTGGACCCTGGTAGTCTTAGTCAATGTATGTGCACCAAACTGGGATAATACAGGTTTTATCAACAGGATTCTGGCTCTACTCCCGATCTAGACTCACACCAGCTGATCCTGGGAGGAGACCTTAACTGTGGGTTGGACCCTCAGCTGGATATATTAAGGCCTAAGTCTTTGAGTCCTTCTGAGGTGGCAAAGGCGCTTTTGGACTTTATGGAGCAGAGGGGGAGGGGGCAGACCCACGGAGATTTTACATCCAAACAAGGAGGATTTTTATTGTTTCTCTTGGGTGCATCAGATTTTGGATCGACTTCTTTGTGGTGGGCAGGTCTCTGGTGGGGGCAGGCTCATGCTCCACATTTTATGGATTTGGTGGTGGGGTCAGGCCCAACTCAGAGTCCCCCCGTGGAGGTTGGAGACAACGTTGTTGGCGGATAAGGGATTCTGTGATAGGGTTTGCTCCACCATTGGGGAGCATGCTGACTTTAAAAGGAGTGAGGAGATTTCGCTTTCCACATTGTGTGAGGCTTTGTAGGCGGTCATTAGGGGGGAAGATAATCTTTCATAGGGCACATAAAGAGAAGAATGGAAGGGTGGATAGGCAGAGGTTAGTAGGTGCTATCCTTGAGGTGGATTGCCAATACTCGCTTGCCCTGGAGTTGTTGGCAAACAAAGAATTTGCAGTTGGAATTTGGGCTGCTTTTAACAGGCAGGGCAGTGCACCAGCTGCAACGCCTGAGGGGAGCTTTATTTGAGCATGGGGAGAAAGCCAGGTGTCTGTTAGTGCACCAGCTGAGGCGGCAGGCGGCCTCTCGGGGTGGCGGGGGGGGGGGGGGGGTGGAAAGTGTTCGAAAAAGACTAGAGTGGCAGGTTGTTCTCAGCCCCAGGTAAGGTCAATGAGGCTTTTGAGACTTTTTATCGTAGTCTTTATAAGCCGGAGCCCCTGGAGGATGGGTTCGCTAGAACATAGAAACAGAACATAGAAGCAGGATGAGGCCATTCAGCCCTTCAAGCCTGCTCCACCATTCATTATGATCATGGCTGATCATCAAGTTCACTATCCTGATCTCACCTTCCCCACTGATCCCTTTAGCCCAAAGAATTATATCTAATTCCTTCTTGAACGAGAAAGAAGGGAGGAATTGGAGTCCCTCCTGACCCGGAGGAGGTCATAAAATGCATGGGTTTGATGCATTTGTGTAAGGCTCTCAGCCTGGATGGATTCCCAATCTAATTTTAAAAGAAATTTGCAGGTCAGCTGGTCCCACTGTTGTTGGAGACGTTTAACAATTCCATGACTCGGGGATATTTCGGGCCACATTGGCACAGGTGTCAATTTCCTAGATTTTAAAGAAAGATAAGGATCCGATAGAGTATGGGTCGTATCGCCCTATTTTGTATTGAATGCAGATGCAAAGTTATTGACGAAGGTTTTGTGCTTGGAGTCCTACTTTCCAGGGTTATATTGGAGGAACAGACTGGGATTGTTAAGGGCAGGCAGCTGTCGGCTAATATTTGGCGATTGCTTAATGTTATTCTGCCTCCCTCTCCAGCCCCTGAGCTAAAGGTAATTACTTCATTGGATTCTGAAAAAGGCATTTGATAGGATGGAGTGGATGAATCTGTTCGAGATCCTTGGAAGGTTTGGTTTTGGCCCGAGATTTATATCTTGGACCCAACTTTTATACAGGGCCCCCACCACGGGAATTCATATGAATGTATTGAGGAGCTTGAAATATTCCCAACTGAACAGAGGTATGAGGCAAAGGTGTCCATTGTCTCGTTATTGTTTGCCTTGGCAATTGAACCTCTGACCATAGCATTGAGGTGGAGGGGGATGGAGAGGAGGGGGAGGGATCATAATGTGTCTTTGTACATGGTTGATTTGCCTGTTGTATGTGACGGATTCTCTCTCCACTGTACAGGAGACAATGAAGCTGCTTAGGGGTTTGGACTCCTTGGGATATAAATTGAACTTGAGCAAAAGCAAATGTTTTCCAGTAAACCTCTCTGGGAAGGGAGCCAATCTGGGAATTGCCTTTTCGCCTGGCCAGGTTAAGCTTCTGTTATCTGGGAATCCGGGTGGCCCATGATTGGGCCTTGCTCCATAAACTAAATTTTACGGGTCTGGTAAATGGGGTCAAGTCTGACTTGAAGAAGTGGGAAAACCTCCCTCTGTCCCTGGCAGGCAGGATTCAATTGGTAAAGATATCCTCCCACGGTTTCTATTTTTGTTTCAGTGTCTTCCACTTTTTCTTCCCAGATCGTTTTCTTGTGCAAGTCAATAAAATTGTATAATCTTTTGGGTGGAAAGACCCCACAGATTCACAGGGCATATTTGCAGAGTGAAAGGCAATTGCCCAATCTGTTATTTTGGGTGGCAAATATTGAAACGCTGCAGGGGTGGTTTAATGATACCGAGTCCATGTGGGGGTAGATGGAGAGGACTGCCTGTAGAGGTAGTAGTTTGAGGGCCTTGGTGACAGCTCCTCTTCCATTTTCCCCAGAAAAGTGGACTTCAAGGCCAGTGGTGATGGCCATTCTGAGAATATGGAGACAGTTGAGGCAACATTTTAAGCTGAGTGCCATGTCAGAAACCATGTGCAAAAACCATTGGTTTGTTCCAGCAGCCTTGGACTCATCATTTTGGGCATGGTGGGGGGAAGGATTGGAACGGTTCGGGGACCTGTTCAGGGACGTTTGCTGGTTTTGAAGAATGGTTGGCAAGGCCTAGCTTCTGAAAACTAATCTGTTCAGGTGCGTAACTTTTTGCACAAGGAGATTCCTTTCTTCCCTTGATACCCTCGCCCTCATTGATGCATAGGGTTCTTTTGATGATTGAGCTAGGAGAGGAGAAGAAATCGAATATATATAGTCGGTGTCGATGGAGCAAGCTCCATTGGATGAGGTTAAAATGAAGTGGGAGAGCGAGCTGGGTCATGGTTTTGAACTGCAGACGGGGGCGAAGGTGAAAGTTGATTAAATGTGCAGGATAAAGGCCCTTCGCCTCGCTGATAGCCGAAAGCGGGATCTGCTTTGGTGGAGGACTCTGGTTCTGCCCAGTGCTTCATCCTGACTAAGTGACCTTATGGAGTTTTTGCACTCAGAAAAGATCAAGTGCATCATGAGGGATTCGGCAGAAGGGTTCCACTCGAGATGGCAGTCATTCATTTCCTATTTCAGGGAGCTGGTTGCTGTCAGATGTTAGGGGAGGGTTAAGAGGCGGCGTGCACTTCACATATGCACATACTTTGGTAATTATAAGGAGCCGACTATGCAAATAGAGGATTGAATGACAATGAATAGAGAATTGAATGACTATGATCGACATAACATTGAAGCGAGATTAAGGCTATTTATCAAAAGGACAACTGCCCAAAGTAGGAACAAAGATAGCATTCATGCTAGAAGGGGCCAATGTGTGGAAGGATGGCACCATCTTAAGAAAAGCATGAAAGGTCACTGGGAAATATTAACATTGATTTAAATGTGCAGGATGAAGGTCAGGGGTTAACAAGCATGGATTGGAAAAATGATTTAAGGATGTGAACGGCTAGAGTACAGCAAGTTCTGAAAGTGAATTGGAAAGATCATGAACTCACAATTCAATGTTAATTGGTCTAATTAATGAGGCCTCACGGCCTTCTCGTCGCAAATAAAGACTCACCAGCTGATTTGCCAGCACTGCGCTCGCCAACCCCCAGCTAATAAGGTTGAGCAGCACTTAAGCTGCACTTGCTCAGCCAACCCCAGCCAGCTCGCAACAATGGCGCCCCCAGGAGACTGGCCCCAAGATTCGGAGATGCTAACCTGGGGAGGCTGCTGGGCACTGTGGAGGCCAGGAAGGATATCCTGCTCCCCCAAGGGTCCAGGACAGTCAGCCACATGGCAGCAGGCGCTGCCTGGGACAAAGTGCCAGGACTGTGCCGACACCGGGCAGCACGAGTGAGCAGACACCAACGCCTCACCCCCCAGCCCTTCGCCCATCTCCCTCTCTCACCACTGTGAACCACGCATGTGGCTAACGATGCCCTCTCTGTGTCTCCTCAGGAAGAGCTCTCCCATAACCGTCGGGAGAGGGCCCAGACTGGCGATGAGTTGCCAGACATCAGAATCCTCACCTCCTTTGAGGAGCGGGCCCTGAAGGTGACCGGTATGGCCGAGGACAGATCGGTCACCCACGTGGAGGCTGGCAGACGCTGCAGAGGTGAAGAACCACCGGGCCTCACCCAGGAGACCTGTCAAACGTGAGTTGTTGTTGCCTTACTGACTGACCCATCCCTCCCACTGACCACGTGTCTACTCTCCTGCAGGTCCTCCAGCCGATGGAGCCGGCCCATCCCGGGCGGAATCCTCTCCTGACTCTGAGAACTCCTCAGAGTAGAGCTCCGAGGATGCAACCGTAGTCGCGGCACAGCTGTCATCCCACCCTCCACCAGCGCAGATACACCTCAGTGGGACATGATGAGATCGCACCGGCAATGAGTGGCACTCTGGCAACACTGCTAGTCACCGCAGTGGACAGCCTGGTGCACGACATTGGCACCATGAGTAAAGATGTCCAAGGTGGTGCGCAGTCGGTGACGGCTATGGCCAAGAATCTCAGCAGAATGCACGACTCGCTGGGGATGTCACCCAGTGCCATGTGACCTTGATGGGGTTCTGCAGGACTTGTTGGGGCAGACGGGCAGGGACAGGGGTTGCCCCAGGAATGGGTACACACAATCCAGGATTGGCATGGTGGTGCCGCGAGCAGTTGCCCCTCCAACACACCCCCACCCCCCATGGCAGCCTACCCCAGCCGAGCATCCCCCAACCCCCCAGTGAGCACTGGAATGGCAAGCCCATCACCCTCGGGCTCTTTGCCTGTGAACAAAGATGGCTACTCACCTCCTCGGCTCCCCACAAAGGCCCTTCCGTCAGGTTCACATTTTTCAAAAGAGGAGTACTAATGGGCGTCAGCATGACCACTTGCCGGAGAGGTCGCTGGATGACTGAAGGCCGTTGGATATGGAGTGGCTCTTATTAATTGTATGGAAATGGGGCTTAAGTGGTGATAATTGATCCCAATTTCACCTGTGGGAATGTTCCGGTT
The DNA here is from genome assembly GCF_902713615.1 of Scyliorhinus canicula. NCBI lineage: Eukaryota > Metazoa > Chordata > Chondrichthyes > Carcharhiniformes > Scyliorhinidae > Scyliorhinus > Scyliorhinus canicula. The sequence goes on along the minus strand of NC_052154.1, from coordinate 66,690,876 downwards.
GCATCGCAAACTGTCGCCTGGCGCGGAACTCCGCTATTCACCGGCCTCGTTACACTTAAGCAAGAGCGCAACGAGGCTGGAGAATCGCACCCATAGATTTAGACATTAAGAAAAACAAGTCAAGTGTGACGTTGAATCAACTCATTGTGCACTCAGACTAGAACTGATACTAATTATGGCGTTGGAGCTGAGTACCATTATGAAGCATGCTGCAGTGGAGAAAGTTCTGAGCAAAACATTATTAAATTTTGTTTAAATAAATTTATGAAATAAACTTCATTCTTAAATTAAAGGGCAATTTAGCATGGCCACTCCACCTACCCTGCACATCTTTGGGTTGTGGGTGTGAGACCCACACAGACACGGAGAGAATATGCAAACTCCACACGGACAGTGACCCGGGGCCGGGATCGAACCCGTGTCCTCAGTGCCATGAGGCAGCAGGGCTAGTCACTGCGCCAGTGTGTTTCCAGCCTTGGGTGAACCATGCTTCGCTTTGCCAATCTTCCAGATGCGTCGACAGCAGTGTCGGTGAGTTCCACTCCACTCATAGAGTAAACGGCGTGGCATATCATCAGTGGGCCTGACCCAGTATTCTCTGAGACCGCCACGATTCTCCGTCTCCACTGGAGAGAATTCCTGATGGCAAGGTTCAGTTGTACTTCTAAAAATCGAGAAATGGATGGCAATGCTGATGAGGGAGAGAAAGGAGGTAGGACCCGGAGACGTGCGATCGTGGGCTGCTGGGCTATGTGGGGGGTGACCAGGGGACCGGCTGTAGAGCCGGTGTGACCCCCCCCCCCCCCCCCCCCACAGGACTGAGGTGGTGTCCGGGCATGGATCGCCATTGCCGTGGCATGCAAGGCAGCCATTTTGCTGCGCATCCCACTGACAACCCACCTTGGCCCCTGGTTCTTCAGAGTGACACCGACCATATGGGTGCCCCAACCCCACTGCCCCCACCCACTGCCATACCACCCTCCTACCCCCTCAAAACGGTCCACAAGGGCAACAGCCACAGTAGCCCCAACAGAGGAGCGCCAGACGGGAGCTACTAGCTTTCAGAGCACAGCTCACCTGATGAAGGAAAATCTGAAAGCTAATGATTCGAAACAAACCTGTTGGACTTTAACCTGGTGTTGTAAGACCTCTTGCTGAACTTTTACGCCACAGGGTCCTTACAGGCACCGAGTGGGGACCTGTCCAGGATATCACAGCTTGGTGCACAGATGCATTCTTGCCGTCACAGAAGCTCTATATGCCCAGTCGCACAATATATCCATTTCAATTTGGACCAAGCCCACCAGGTTGCCCAGGCAACGGGGTTTGCCGCCATTGGCGAGATGCCCCAGGTGCATGAAGACGGTGAGGCGTGGGTTGGTGGGATGGGGTGGGACACCAGAGCGGTGAGCGCTGGGTTTCCACTTCCTCACCCAACGCCGATCTCCATCCCGGGGATTGCACTTTCCTCCGGCCCGCTGACCACGACCAGGACCCTCTGCACTACCGCGGTGAGGAGCCGCAGGTCTGGCAGTCTTCCGCTCTTGGTGGTTACGGGCGGCCTTCTCCTGGGCCGGGATGGGGGGGCTGGAGGAACAGAAAACGCACAGTGTGGTGGGTAGCTGGTGGCTTCAGTAGCCAGGGCACCCGGCCCTGGCAGCCAGTATAGAAGCCGGCATGTGGTGCAGGGTGGGGGATTCGAACGCCTCCCGAGGAGGAGAGGGTTACAAGTGTGTGGGACGGGTTGGTACCAGGGGCACAGTGCTGCCTACTCATCCTGGCAGCCCTGGGGCACTTTTCCGGAACTGCTGACCAGTCCGGACGGTGTTGCTCTTGGCGCTGACCACCTCTGCCACCTGCTCCCAGGCACTGCAAACAGTGGCGGCTGGCAGCCTTGTTCCTGGGCCATGGTACAGGATGGCCTGCCTCTCCTCCACGGTGTCCAGCAGCGTCTCAAGCGTGGCGTCCGTGACCTTGGTGGCGCTCTCCTCGCTGCCATCTCCATCTTGTGTGTTGAGAGTGAAGTGTGTATATGCAGCTGCTGCTTGTCAGCCTCCTGAGTGTCAATCCCGAACCCGGCGACTTCAGCACAGTTTCTCATTGAAATCGATCGTGTTCCACATGGCCCTGGTGCTAGCCCCTCAACAGTCGCTGAATCGGTCCAGGTGCTGCTCCAGTTTTGGTGTCGTAGAAGTTTGTGAATCCTGCCCTGCAGTCAACACAGTCTCAGGAACAGGAGAATTCCGCCTCATATATTTAAATCTCTCTGCCTGCCTTTGGCTAATAGTCATTACCACTTAGCATCCTTCTGAAAATGTTCAGGAAACCTGGTTTTGAGTTTGAAAATCATGCTTATAAACCACTATAACAATGTTCCCTAAATGCCTACAAGAAAATCTGTGGTTTTATACGGTTGCTGGAACATATAATTGAAACATATGGCAGTGAACATTCCTTTGGGAATGAAAAGACATATGCTACATTTACTTTGAAATTACTGCTGCTGGGAAGAGAAAACTGCCAACGATCACAGTTAATTTGCGGTTCATCCAGTTTGTTCATAAAATTTGTATTGGGTAATCTTGATAGGACTGGGATTAATGGTCAAGTTACCAACATCATTACAGGATTCAGGCGGGTAGATGCACAAATGATTAATATTTTACTGACAGGCAACCTCCAGGACCAGCTGTTTGGCTGTGTCATTTTCCAGTTTCAGTGGGTCCAACAAAAAGACACCCAGCAAGTGGGTCAGTAATAATAAATCCAAACCCAATACAACATCCTCGCTCCTTCTGAATGAGATTTGGATATCAGTTTTTGATTTGTATAGAAATTTTCTTGAAAGCGTATTTCACTTTCTCAGCAACTATAAAAAGAAAACCACTATGGGATCCTTCACCTAAACCCTGTTACCATTTTGACAGGATCTTTAATGATGACAGACTCCAGAGGCCGTAACAGGCTGGAAGGTTTAACAGCAAACGACCTGTTATTGTTTTTATAGTTTTAAGGGGCAGGGTGCCATTCCACAAATGAAAACAATTGTTAATGTTATTTCCGTGCACTTCTGCATAAAGACCATGAAGAGAAATTATAGAAATCAAAGTACCATTGTACAAAATCCACTGTTTTCAGTTCCCGTTCCAGTCTCTGTTCCATAGGAACAATCCATAGCTAACAATCCTATCCTTCTGCCTAACAACAGTCCGATTAAATCACAACCTTGGTATAATTGTTGACTCTAAAATGAGGTTTCAACCAAATGTTTGTGTCACCAACCATAGCTTCACCCCTGCCTCCGCTCATCTGCTGTTGAAACCCTCATCCCAGTCTTCATTCCCTCTAGTCTTGACTGTTCCAACACATTCCTAGCTGGTCTTCCACATTCAACTCTAACCCTCTGTGAAAGTGAGGGCATTCAAAACCTTGCTGATGGTGCCTTAGCTCCAGTTTACCTATCATCCCTGTGCTCGCTGAACTAAATGGGCTCCCAATCAAGCAATGCTTGATTTTAAAATTCTCATCCTCGTTTTCAAATTCTTCCATGGCCGTGTATATCCCTATCTCTGTCATTTCCTTCAGTCCCACAACCCTCATCTGATTCTCTTGATTGCTCTTGAGCATCCACGATTTTAATCGCTTCACTATTGGTGGCCACACCGTCATTTGTCCTAAAGTCTGGAATTCCTTCTTTACACCTCTCTACCTCATTTGCCTCCTGTAAGACTCTCATTAAAACTTACCTCTTCAACCAAGCTTTTGTCTGACCTAATCTGGATGTTTATCTTGGGCAGGGGAAACATGAATGGAACCCATTCCTGTCATCATTTTATCTCAGAGAGAGGGAGGGGTCGGGTTTTGTGAGCCATGTTGCAGTGCAGGAGGTGTGTGAGTGTGCAGGTGGGCTGGCTAGAATGACCCCCTTGGTTCTGGGGGACAACAACACAGTTCCCAACATTACGCTCACGTCCCCTAAACCTCCCCCTCCACCCCCCCGATACAGCCATGATACCTTCATAACCACCTACCTAATATCCACTATGGACAGACCTTAGGATATCTTTGAAATTGTTATGACACCCTGGGTGGGTGCCTGGTCAATTCCAGCCCCACAGACCCCGGAGTCCCAGCATAAGTGAATGAACTAATAAATTGTGTATTTTCCTGAGATCTTTAACCATCGTCTGCTCCAATGAGTCACTGGCACCAGACTTGTAAGTAAAACATGAAAGAATTGTTTATTTATAACAAGAGTAAAAAACAAACATATAATGGAACAATAGTCTACTCGTCTAACTATTCCCAAAACCTCGTCTACACCCTCCACCCAGACACACACAAGATAGACACACAGTGGGAGTCGGAAAGGTTAAAGAAAAATAGGTTTTGAAAGGGTATGAGAGATTTGAGGATCTTTCTGCTGGGGTTGTGGTCTTTGGAGGCGGTGATCTCTTCAGAATGCGAGATGTTGAACCGTCGGTTGGTTTGGATCTTCAAGCTGGGCCACTCAGGCCTGATTCTCAGGCTGTGGGATCCCTTCTAGGGACACACTTCAACTTGTGTTGAGCTGAGCCTTACCCCCCCGGAAGATGCACTTCAGGTCAACTCGGGTCCGATATGTGGTCAGCTTCAGCAGATTCACCAACAGCCTGTTTCTGTTAAACAGAATATCAGAGCAGCAGTTTTCGCGAGGCCTTCAAGTGGTCTGGGACCTTTTTATTGGGAGAGGAATCCAGAAAGTTCCCCAACAGTTATACTTTTCAATCTCTTTTGATATTGTCCGGTCTGTGGATTCTGCTGTCTACCTTGTTCAAATACCTTGCCTTTAGAAGTTACCATTTGTATAGCCCTATTGATCTCGGGTAAACAATGTTTCTGATATGGCCATTCTCACCTTGTCTCTAGACTTCTGCTAAATTTGTCAATTGTTTGTTATTTTATTTTCATTTCAAATTCACTGTTAATCTCATAAACTTGCCATATTCCTATGGTGGCACAATGGTGCAGTGATTAGCACTGCTGCCTCAGGACCTGGGTTCAATCCTGGCCCAGGGTCACTGAATGTGTGGAGTTTGCACATTCTCCCTGTGTCTGCATAGGTCTCACCCCCACAACTCAGACGTTCAGGGTAGGTGGATTGGCCAGGCCAAATTGCCCCTTAATTGAATAAACAATGAATTTAATTGGGCACTCAAACTTTATATTGAAAAACAACTTACTCACATTCCTGACACCCACAAGAATAGGGGTCAAACTCTGTGCATTTAGAACCATGCTGATCCACACTGGCTGTCCAGTCAACTGAGCCAATCAGCCGCTTCCCTCAAGGAGTGCAACATACACTTTAACAGACGTGGTAACCTGAAACTATGAAGAGTGGTGGCAGAGGCTTCATTTCTTTCCATTGCTGACCAGCAATCCCACTCTTACTGCCTGCCAATGGCAAATGTTGGACTGACTGTTGTTGCAGTTTGGCAGAACGCACCTTCCTTGGGCCATCAAGTCCTGGAGCAGGACATGATTTCAGCGTTTCTGGCTCAGAGGCAGGGAAGTTACCACAGCGTCCCAAGACCTCCATATCAAATTTGATATGGAGAGAAAAATCAAAACAAATCTGATGATGATCAAAGGACAAAGAACATTATGACAGGCCCTTCTGCCCACCAAGCCTGCACCGATTCAGATTCTTTATTTCGTCCTACTTATTGCCCAAACAATCTGCATCCGTCCATTCCCTGCCCATTCATGTGTCTATCGAGATGCACCGTAAACATTGCTATCGTGCCAGCCTCCACCACCTCCACTGGCAACGCGTTCCAGGCACCCACTACCCTCTATGTTAAAAACTTTCCCCACACATCTCCCCAAAACTTTTCCCCCTCTCACCTTTTAACCTGTGCCCCTTTGTAATTGAGTCTTCCACCCTGGGGAAAAAACATCTGACTAAACACCCTGTTATATCTCTTGTAATTTTGTAGACCTCAATCAGGTCTCCTTTCAGCCTCCGTCTTTCCAATGAAAACAATCCCAGTTTATTCAACCTCTCCTCAAAGCCAACACTCTCCAGATCAGGCAACATCCTGGTAAATCTTCTTTGCACTATCTCCAAAGCATCCTTCTGGTAGTGTGGTGACTAGAACCGCATCCAAATGTGGCCTGACTAAAGTTTTATACAACTGTAACATGGCATGCCAACTCTTGTACTCAGTGCCTCGGCCGATGAAGGCAAGCATACCATATGCCTCTTGACCACCTGATCCACCTGCATTGCCACTTACATGGAACTATGGACCTGAACGCCCAGATCCCTCTGCATGTTAATGCTCCTAACGGTTCTGTCATTTACTGTATAATTTACACCTGAATTTGATCTTCCAAAATGCATCACCTCGCATTTGTCGGGATTGAACTCCATCTGCCATTTCTCCTGTCTAACTCTCCAATCCACCTGCCTTGCACATCTTTGGGTTGTGGGGGTGAGACCCACTCAGGCAGGGGGCGAATCTGCAAACTCCACACGGACAGTGACCCGGGGCTGGGATTCAACCTGGCAACGCGGCGCCGTGAGGCAGCAGTGCTAACCACTGCGCCACAAAGCCATCCTGAGGATCTTTTGGTTTTAAACATTATAAATGTTTTATGCTGGCAAGGTTCATGGCAGAACTATCACTGCTGCTGTGAAACCCAGTTCTGTGCCTCATCATAGTAACTACATGGGATGCTTTTGAAATGGTCCTACATGATTGCTTGGAGACAGTGGACTGATCCATATTTAAGAACTCAGCGAGCATCTTAAACGCGTATGCCACCACCATCACAGACTTCATCAGCAAATGTGTGCCAAAGAAAGCAGTACGTACGTTCCCCAACCATAAACCATGGCTCAATCACAAGATTGACTCCCTACTGAAGGACAGGCGACGCTGACCTATACAAGAAATCCAGATGCCAAGAGAGAACATCAGACCTTGAGAAGGTTAAGTTCATGATGAGGGTGAGGGGTGCGATTGACGGGTTCTATCACAGATGGCGTCAGTTTATATTGCATTTCAAGGATCTGGAGCGGGATTCTCCGACCCCCCGCCAGGTCGGAGAATCGCCCGGGGCCGGCGTCAATCCCGCCCCCCTCCTTGTCCCGAATTCTCCACCCCCCGAGATTTGGCGGGGGCGGGAATCGCGCTGCGCCGGTCGGCGGACCACCCGCGCTGGTCGGTGGGCCCCCCGCGGTGATTCTCCGGCCCGTGATGGGCCGAAGTCCCGCCGCTGACAGGCTTCTCCAGCTGGCGTGAATTAAACCACCTACCTGACCGGCGGGATTGGCGACGCGGGCGGGCTCCGGGGTGCTGGGGGGGGACGCGGGCCGATCTGACCCCGGGGATACCCCCACGGAGGCCTGGCCCGCGATTGGGGCCTACCGATCGGCGGGTGGGCCTGTGCTGTGGCGGCACTCTTTTTCTTCCTCCTTCGCCATGGTCTTCACCATGGGGCACCTTTGGGGCAGCCCGACGCCGGAGTGGTTCATGCCACTCCAACACGCCGGGACCCCCCCCCCCCCCGCCCTGCCGGGTTGGGGAGAATCCCGGCCCTGGTCACTGTTAACTGTTGGGAGGGCTGTGTGGTCTGTTGGGGAGGAGGGAGGTTATAATTGTTGGTGGAGGAGTTTGTTTTTGGTTCTTATGGTTTGTTGAGGTTGTTGATAAATGCTTTATTGTTTGATTGTTACTTATGTATAAAATGTTAAAAACTTAAAATAATTTTTGGAAACATTTTTATTATTTTAAATATTTTTAAAATGTGTGTTCATAGCATTTGTGAAAAATCTTTTCAAAAGTGAATGATTTTTCTCTTTTTCTAGGACTCTTTGCTTTAGTTAATAATGCTGGCATCTTGGCCTACATTGGTGACGCAGAAATCATCCCAATAGATGCTTATAAACGATGCATGGAAGTCAATTTCCTTGGCACAGTCGAAGTTACGAAAACATTTTTACCCTTGCTTCGTCGAGCAAAAGGAAGAATAGTTAATATTTCTAGTCCCTCAGGTATGTTCACTTCAAAGCTGGTAACAAGCTATGCATGTAAAGGAAAGCAAAATACTGCAGATGCTGCAAATCTGAAATAAGAACAAATTGCTGGAAATACAAAGCAGGTGTGGCAACACATTGTTTCAAGTTGAATGCCACCTCTTCAGAACTTGAGGAAAATAGTAAATAGATGGGTTTTATGCCATTGACAATGGGGAGGGGAGGAAGAACAAAAGGGAAGGTCAGGGATATCTTTTATGGTGGGAGAGATTAAATGACAAAGATATTAATGGAACAGAAATCAAAAGGAGTTTTAGTTGTAATAGTAAAGAAACAAAGCATTTATCCGGAGGGAGGGTCAGTATTAGAAGAATGAATAGCTCTGGCCAATAGCAACAACATGAAAAACAAGGGGCGAGATTCTCCGCAAATGCGGAGAATCATAAAGGCTGCCGTGGGACAGGCCGTGACCCACGGCAGCCTTCACGGCCACTTCCGGGGCCAATACTCCACCCCCGGGCGGGGCTAGGAGCGCGGCCCCGTGTGTCACGGCGGCGCGGCCTTGTCGACGGTCGTCAAGGCCGCACGTCAAGCATCACGCCGGCTGATGACGTCAGCCGCGCACACGCAGGTTGGACAACGCCAACCCGCACATGCGCAGTTGCCGTCTTTTCCCTCAGCCGCCCCGCAAGACGTGGCGGCTTGATCTTGCGGGGCGGCAGAGGGAAAAGAGTGCATCCGTTATGGACGCACGGCCCGCGATCGGTGCCCACCGTGGTACTGCCGTGGTACTGCCGTGCCAATCGGGCCCCCAGATGCCCCAAACGGGCATCTGCCGCCCGTTTCACGACGGCAGCGAGCAGGTGTGTTTGCTGCCGTATTGAAACGGGCGTGAAGGCCCGGCCGCTTGGCCCATCGCCCGGCCCATCGCCCTCGGAGAATCGCCGCTCGCCGTAAATAACGGCGAGCGGCGATTCATGGCGTGGGTCGGGCGTGCGGGGGGGGAGAATAGCGGGAGGGTGTGAAAAATGTCGGGAGGCCCTCCCTCTATTCTCCCACCCGGCGTGGGGGGCGGAGAATCGCGCCCATGATTTACACCGGCACATAGCAAAAACAAAAGAATCAAAATAGGGATAGAATTCATAGTCTGAATGTGTTGACTTCAGTGTTGTGTCCTGAAGGTGGTAAAGTGCCTTATTGGAAGTTGAGATGCTGTTCCGCAAAGTGGTCGCCCAATCTGTGTTCTCTCCAATATGGAGGCAACTGTGAGCAGCGAATACAGTAGACTAGATTGAAAGAAATTCAAGTAAATCGTTGCTTCGCCTGGAAGGAGTGATTAGGGCCTTGGATGTTTAGGAGAGAGGAGGTAAATGGGCAGGTTTTACACCTCCTGCAATTCTGTGGGAAGGGAACAAGGCGCTGGGGGCAATTGAGGAGTGGCCCAGTGTGTTGCTGAATAAACACACCCTTCGGAAGGCTAACTGAGGAGGGAGAGATGCGATGGTGGTGGCTTCATGCTGGAGATAGTAGAAATGCTGGTGGATGGTCCTTTGAATATGGAGTTTGGCGGGGTGGAAATTGAGGCCAAGGAGAACCCTATTGTATTTATTGAAGGGAATAGAAATGGGTGGGAGTAGAAGTGCAGAAAATGGGTCGGGCACAGTTAAGGGGCCTGTTAATAGTCAGCAGGGTGTGGGGTGGGGGAGGAGGAGGAGGAGGCGGGAGGAGAGGGGAACAGCCGCAGTTGAGCACTATTATATGGAAGGTTACATCATCCGAACAGATGTGACGGAGCTGACAATGTATCTATGTTGGTATTGTGATGGACAGTTCAAGGTTTTCAGAATATTCACTGAAAAACAATGTGAAAATCTTCATTTACGATTAATAGGATATAACCTTCGCCAGAATTCATCTCCAGGCTTAGGATGTTATGCTGAACAATAACGATTTATAACAAGGACAGGGGATACTAGAAAATCTCAGCAGGTCTGCCTGCACCTATTAGGAGAGAAACAGAGTTAACATTTCGAGCCCTTAGGCTCTTCACCAGAACTGAAGGGAGGGAGAATGCATTAGAACTGTAGAAATTGTAATAAAAAGTAGCACCTTTAAGAACAAAAGACAAACGCCCTCGTGTGAGAGGAGAGTTTAAGATGGAGGAGAAAAGGCAAAATCTAAAGTTGCTGTGCTCAGTCCTGAGGCCTTCAATGTGCCCCACCGGAAGATGAGATGCTGCTCCTCCAGCTTGTGCCGGGTTTCACTGGAGGCTTTCAGCAGGTCAAGGACGGTCTTGTGGGCCGAGTTAAAATTGTAATCAACAGGAAGATTGGAGTCATGCAAAGTGGTCACCCAGTCATGCTCTGTCACTAAATAATTTCTCCTTTAACTTGCCTCACTTTCTGCAAATAAAAGGTGCGACTGTCGGTACCCTCATGGACCCCAGTTATGCCTGTCCTTTTATGGATTATGTGGAACACTCCTTCTTCCAGTTCTACTCAAGTCCACTCTCATAACTGTTTTTCTGTTACATCGAGATTGGATTGGTGCCGCTTCATGCTTTCACCTGAACCTGGAAAAAATGATCAGTTTTACATCCAGTTTCCACCCCTGTCACCTTCATGTGGTCCATCTCCGACACTTCCCTTCCTTGACCTGTCCATAGATTCCGTACAGTACAGAAGGAGGCCATTCGACCCATCTAGTTTGCACTGCCCCTCAAAAAGAGTACTCTAGCTAGGCCCTCTCCCCGCCCTATCCCTGTAACCTAATCTGCACACCTTTGGACTGTGGGAGGAAACCGGAGCACCTGGGGGAAACCCACTCAGATATTGGGAGAACATGCAAACTCCACACAGACAGTCAACCAAGGCCGGGAGCCAGAATCAAACCCAGGTTCTTGGCTCTGTGAGGCAGTGCTAACCATTGTTACCCTCCACGTTACCCAGCCTTACCTGAATAATTACCCAGGAAATGTGACACAGAAAAATTCTAGTCTAACTCCTGCGCAACCGTGCAACTGAACCACCACCCTGCCCCTGCACACCCCACTGACTTCCTTGGCCCGACTCTTCTTTCCCCCCCCCCCACCCCTCCTCCGTACATGACAGTTTGGTATGTGTGCAGTACTAATTTATTGAATAGCTTGTTCCTGTGGCAAACGCCTGTTCAATCGAGTCGAGGAACTGTTAAACTTTTATCTAGATATGTAGTATGGCTGACGTTGATGCAAGGACAGTTTTTCTGCTTTAAATGAAAAAGCTTTTCTGCCATTCCCACAATGTTGAAGTGAAATGGAACATAATTCGAGACACCATTTACAATACTGCAATCTCAACATATGGGGAGCAAGAGTGGAAAAAGCTAACTGATTTGGGTCTAAAGTTGCTGTAATGGAACCTGTTGTTGAAACCAAGTGACCTGCTCTCATTAATTGCAAGAAAGATCTGGGCAAGAGTACTGCATGCACTAAGAGTAGCTTGAAGTCCAACAGACTGTTCAGCGCTATGCCCGTGACTGCTGCTTACACAGATGTTTAACACAAGAGTTAACAACCAAGGTGCAGCCATTGTCTCACAAGGTGAAAGGCTGTCAAAGAAGCATGTTCCCATGGGACACAATGTTGGTTGATTATATGTTAATGCCATTAAAGTCATTCTGTCCAGCAGTGTCTATGGTAGGAACAGGTTTAGGCAATTCAGTCCATTGACGCAGTTTCATCATTTATAGAGATCAGTTTCCTTAACCTATTCACCTGTCTTGGCTGCATGTCCCTTGGCACTTTTGGCTGGCAAAGATGTATCAATTTCTGATTTAAAATTATGAGTTGAGGTAGCATGTCCTGTTTGAGAGAGTGTTCCACACTTCTACAACCATTTCTGCGAGACCCATAGCCATGATAAAAAAAGTAAACTGGTCTTTCTACCACACAGAGTGGGGAACCATGGAGTGATCTGCAAACAAAGTGCTTTGTGAACTTGAAAAGAGACTGATGGCTGTCCTGTCGAATGCCCTAAAGAGCTTGGTGTGCATGTTTATCAGCATGCTCCTCTATGCTGTTCCACTAAAGTGCTCATCTGAGTCCCCTGCAGTAGAACCATGTGCACCCTCATCCTTCGGTGAGCAGGCATGTTCCTGCCCAGTGACCCACCTTTAACGGTGCAGCCATTAACATTCATGCAGTGCCAGCTAAGAGCTACTGGTTTTAGATCACGTGATGGTTGTTTCTTCCATCAGTGCTGTGGTGTGATGTTGCTCACTCTCTTCCTCCTTGGACTGTTCCGACTGACTGGCAGATACATGGCAGTCCTTGGGTATTTGAAAGCAAAATTCAGAAGCTCAGGGAGCTATGGTGTAAAGCAAGAGGTCCATGTCACACCATCTGCAGCTTTCACATCATTTCCAGATAGAAGGATAAGTGCGAGGTGGGAGTTAAGGGACATAGGGCACTGATATAACATCATCATTGTGTTCAGCAATTGCTCCAGGCTCTGTTCCAGCTGACCCCATGATGTACAGCATCATCTCCTCTGTTGAGCCCAGGGGATGGAGGCATACTAGCAATCTCAGCTCTGCTCCCTTCTATTATAGGCAACCTTATCCTGCAAAGAGAGAGGACAGAATGTTAGTGGTTGTGTTGCACTGTGTTTAGGTGATATGCCTGCCCCAGCAGAATAGCTGGAGGTATGTCTAGATAGCAGGAGGATGTACAAGGTTGGCATCATTGATAGGTGTATGAGGGTGAGGTGGAATATCTAATTGTTAGGCGTGAGTCCTGGGTGCTGGGGACTGCCAATGAGGGTAGTGTGAGAAGCAGATGTTGTCATGGGAAGTGGATGTCAATGAGTCGGCCAGCATGTTTTGCCTGTTCCTAATAATATAATAATCACTTATTGTCACAAGTAGACTTCAATTAAGTTGCTGTGAAAAGCCCCAAGTCACCGCAATCTGGCACTTGTTCGGGGAGGCCGGTACGGGAATTGAACCCGCGCTGCTGGCCTTGTTCTGCATTACAAGCCAGCTGTTTAGCCCACTGTGCTAAACCAGCCCCTGTGCTAATTGCCCTTGAGAAGCCATTGGGGAGTCATTTTTTTGAAAAGTTGAAGAATGTGTGGTGTAGATACAACCACCATGCTGCTAGGTCCTCCGGGCCAGATGCCAGGCATTTGTCTCCCGAGTCACTGCTCCTGTTCTCTCTGGAGAGTTATTTTGAGGGCCGCATGTCCCCAGACAGAATCATGATATCTCTCCTCCTGTCAACCTTCATTACTATGGCTTCCAGCACTGTATACTTGAACTTTGCAGCTCTTTCACTTCCTTGATGCCCCATTTGTGCAGCTCCAATTTGCAGTCAGCAGCAACTTCCTTCCAAGAGTGCAGTTTCCCTTTAAGTCATACAGGTTGCCTTTAAGAGGAGCAGGCAGTCGGTAACTTGTTGGGCCACCTGCTGTACACTTAGTCAGCCAGCAGCGTGAGACCCACTTGGTCCTTCACTTGAGTCATTTAAATGAGGAAGCATCATAAGGTTTAAGCACGATTAAGAGATATCATGGAGCTAAATGGACAGAGCATGAATTGTGGCCTCGTTACTGAAAATGGGTCATAAGTCTTTAGCTCCAAGAGTCCTAACTGTAAATAAAACCTATATTCAACATGATGTTTTCTGATTCTAATAGAGGAGAAATAAAACTGTAATTAAACTAGACGGTAAAACTTAAACTTTGCTAAATTACAGTTTGAAATTAATACTAAAGAATGATATAAGGGGATTATGTTTCACCAAATAACAGTTGTTGGTATGCACACTCAGTGGTCACAGAAGAAAGATAAGAGATAACGACATAGACAGCTTCAGGTTTCCAATTTAACCTTTAGTCAGGCTGCATGTGCCATCAGTCAGTCTTAGAGTCTAAAATCAGTGTATCTTGGAGAACAGCAGCAAAAAGTTGGGGTCATTTAACTGTTTTGAGCCTCTAAACGCCATCCTCAACCCACGTTCTTACAGCAGTAGCTGTACAATTCAACACATGAAGGAGAGAGTTTAAGGTAAAGGGGTGGAGTCAGAATGTCTGTTCAGGTAGTTGCTGCTGTTTTCAGTTGCTAATGTATATTTGCAAATAATACAGCTCCTCATATGCTGAAGGAGTTAATAGTTTATCCACTGTGAACATGTGGAAGGCTTTATGCTTAGCAATGCTACTAGATATTTATGTTAATAGAGAAGCATTTCAATTAAAGCCTTCAATTATAAGCGTCAGGGAGGAAGCATCCTATTTTTCCAAGACTCAGCAGTCTTTCTGCAGCTTAGTTCTAAACCTCAATCCTAACAGATGGCTAAGGGCTCTGGTGCCATATGCTGCCAAACCATCTGTCTGAAAATCCAATATAACAAGGGCATGTCCTGTGCTCCTTCCAGCACAGATACCTCTAAATACTTCCAAATAGTTAATTAAATCGCAAGTTCATATTTCTGTTCCAATTTATATATGGGATCTGGATGATCATTTGAGAAATTCTGAATCCCTATTTCCAAGAAGTCTTTTAGTTAATCTTTATTAAATGCGGCTTGCAACACTAGGAATAGCACTAAAAATGTCTTTAAGAAGAGGAATTGCATCTATCCCTCATAAAATCAATCAGAAGGAAAGAATTGGGAGCCATTGTTGACTACTTGTCCATCTCTGCTGCCAGTGCTTTAGTTGGGTTAGCTTTGGTAATGTGTGGGGGAAAAGGAGCAGAAGATTGATGTACTTTGAACTTTGTATCAAAACGCTGAGATGGAATCAAATAAATACATAGCTTGGTGAACAAAGGAATCCTCACACATTTTTCCTACTGTCCAGAGAATAATGATAAGCTTTAACAAAAAGTTTCAAATGATTAATAGACTCTTTACCATTCCTGCACATTGAGTTCCACTCACAATCATAGATCTTTTAGAATTGTGCCTTATCAGAGGCTTTCCTGAATTAACTCTACCATTACTTTTAAGGATCTAATCCTTATCTAGACAGAGTGTAGAAAACCTGACTCAAGTTTTTCAGTACCAGACAAACTTTACAGAATTCCAGTAGTCACTGAGGAAAGTAGTGTTTATTTTCTTGTATCTTTCAGAATCGAAGAAGCTGGAGGAAAAATGGTTTATCCCTGTTTTTTTTTAAAGCATATCTTTGCACCCACACTGTTTTCTACCCTTTGGGAAATAGTGGGGGGAAGTGGTGGAAGGATTCTTGAGCTGATTATCAATCTGTTGAACCTCATTGAACGCTCCTTCCATGGACTCTAACCCAGAGCTTCTGGCCCTATGGTAGGGACGCTCCCATTGCGCCATCTGGCCTCTTGTTTATCCTAGAATCCTTTACAAATCAAGATGGAGATATACATCTGATTCACTTCAAAAATGTTATTGACCAGAAAATGGCTGTCATGGCAGAGTTTGGTGCAAACCATTGTGAGGGATGTCACGCACTTTCACTGGAAGTGATAACATTCTGAATTCAAAGCTAGCCAAAATTGCATGATTGGTGTTCTTGAAGCATGCTCTGCTACACAGGACCTGCTGTTTCATAGCTACACTTGGTGTTGATTACGAAACATGTGGATTTTGGAAAATGCCTTTAGAACATAGTTATGGAAATTATGGAATATATAGTCAAAACCTAACTCCATCTCCCTACCCCCATATAAAGAGAAGCTAAAACTCTCCAACAAGCAGATAACCAAACCTCCAAATCAAAATTAATTTTTTTAATGCTCAAAGGTGCTCTTGCATACACGGACCTAAGCAACACAAAATAGGTAAAAAGCGAGTGCAAAACGGGCAAGGCAGATAAACTCAGGGCATGGATAGGTACATGGGACAGGGATATTATAGCTATTACTGAAACATGGCTAAAGAAGGGGCAGGACTGGCAGCTTAATGTTTCCGGGTACAGATGATATAGGAAAGATAGAACAGAAGGTAAGAGAGGAGGGGGAGTTGCGTTTTTGATTAGGGGCAGTATCACGGCAGTACAGAGAGAGGATATATCCGAGGGTTCGCCCACTGAGTCTATATGGGTAGAAGTGAAAAATAAGGAGGGTGAGATCACTTTGATAGGACTGTACTATTGGCCTCCAAATAGTCAGTGGGAAATCGAGAAGCAAATATGTAAGATTACAGATAGCTGCCGGAAAAATAGGGTGGTAATATTTGGGGACTTTAACTTTCCCAACATTAACTGGGACAGCCATAGCACTAGGTGTTTGGATGGAGAGAAATTTGTCGAGTGTATTCAGGAGAATTCCTCATTCAATATGTGGATGGCCTGAACAGAGAGGGGACAAAACTTGACCTTTTCTTGGAGAATAAAGGCAGGCGACGGATGTGTTAGTGAAGGATCACTTTGGGACCAGCGACCATAATTCCATTAGTTTTAAGATAGCTATGGAGAATTATAGTTCTGGCCCAAAAGTTAAAATTCTAAACTGGGGCAAGGCCAATTTCGAGGGTACTAAGCGGGAACTTTCAAAAGTTGATTGGGGGTGCCTGTTTACAGGCAAGTGGACAGCTGGTAAGTGGGAGTCTTTCAAAAGTGTGTTAACTAGGGGTCAGGATGAGCATATTCCTCTTGGAGTGAAGGGTAAGGCTTGTTGGTAGATGGAGGGAACCCTGGATGACTTGAGATATTGAGGCCATGGTCAAAAGGAAGAAGGAGACCTATGACATGCATAAGCAGCTGGGATCAAGTGGATCCATTGAAGTGTATAGGGCTTGTCGGAGTAGAGTTAAGAGAGAAATCAGGAGGGCAACAAGGGGACATGAGATTGACTTGGCAGATAAGGCAAAGGAAAATCCAAAGAGCTTTTACAATGCATAAAGGGTAAAAGGGTGACTAGGGAGAGAGTAGGGCCTCTTAAGGATAAATATGGTCTTCTATGTGCACACCCACAAGGGATGGGAAAGGTCCTAAATGAATAGTTCTCAACTGTATTTACTGTTGAGGAAGGCACAATGTCAGGGAAATAAAAAGAGATGTCTTGAGGAGTGTACATATTGCAGAGAAGGAGGTGATGGAGGTATTAAAACGCATCAAGATAGATAAATCCCCGGAACCTGATGATGTATCCCAGGATGTTGTGGAAGGCTAGGAAGGAAGTTTATGGCCCCCTAGCTGAGATTTTTGGATCATCGACAGCCACAGTAGAGGTGCCTGAAGATTGGAGGGCAGCAAATGTTGTGTTGTTGTTTAAGAAGGGCTGTAGGGTAACCCTGCAAACTACAGACCGGTTAGCCTTACTTCTATAGTGGGCAAATTAGACAGGCAAGGGCTAATTAGGGAAAGCCAGCATGGCTTTGTAAGGGGAAAGTTTCACATATTTGATGGAGTTTTTTTGAAGGGTTAACCAGAAGGTAGATGAGGGCAGTGCAGTCTGCGTTGTCTGCATGGACTTTAGCAAGGCTTTTGACAAGGTACCACATGGTAGGTTGTTGCAAAAGATTAAGGCTGCGATTCTCCGCAACCACGATGCGTGGGAGAAGAGCTGGGTGGGAGAATGGGTCCGCTCCCGCACCTCCCGCTATTCTCCCACCCCCCCTCAAAATGGCGTGAAAGGTTTTCCGACGCGCCGCTCGGAGAAGGCGGCCCGCGATTCTCCGACCCGGATGGGCCGAGCAGCCTGCCGTTCCCGACCTGTTCAGGACAGCGGCAACCACACCTGGTGGCTGCCATCGTGAACATGGCGGGCCAGGTAAGTGTGGGGCCTAGGGGGGGCGGATCCGGGATCGAGCACCACGACTGTGCTCGGGAGGGGACTGGCCCGCGATCGGTGCCCACCGATCGTCGGGCCGGCGTCTCAAGGGGACGCACTCTTTCCCCTCCGCCGCCCCACAAGATCAAGCCGCCACGTCTTGCGGGCGGCTGAGGGGAAAGACAGCAACCGCGCATGCGCGGGTTTGAGCTGTCCAACCCGCGCATGCGCGGCTGACGTCATTAGGCTCTGCCACGGCATCATTCTTGGCGCGCCGGGCCTTGAAGCCAGGGACAAGGCCCGGCCGCCGAGTTTCCCGGTACGGCCCGCCTATCCCCCCCGGGTAGGGGAGAATAGGGGGCCGGGAGAGGCTTCCGACGCCGTCGTGAACCTCTCCAGGTTTCATGACGGCGTCGGGCCTTGCGGAGAATTCCGCCCTAAATCTCACGGAATCCAGGGTGAGGTAGCCAATTGGATGTAAAATTGGCTTGTCGACCGAAGCCAAAGGGTGGTTGTGGAGGGTTGGTTTTCAAACTGGAGGCCTGTGACCAGCGGTGTGCCTCAGGGATCGGCGCTGGGTCCACTATTATTTGTCATATATATTAATGATTTGGAAGAGAATGTGGGAGGTATGGTTCGTAAGTTTGCAGATGACACCAAGATTGGTGGCATAGTGGATAGTGAAGAAGGTTATATAAGATTGCAACAGGATCTTGACCAATTGGGCCAGTGGGCCGATGACTGGCAGATGGAGTTTAATTTGGACAAATGTGAGGTGATGCATTTTGGTAGATCAGATCAGGGCAGGACCTATTCAGTTAATCGTAGGGAGTTGGGGAGAGTTACAGAACAAAAAGATCTAAAGGTACAGGTTCATAGCTCTTTAGACAGGGTGGTGAAGAGGGCATTCAGCATGCTAGGTTTTATTGGTCAGAATATTGAATACAGGAGTTGGGACGTCTTGTTGAAGTTGTACAAGACATTGGTAAGACCGCACTTGAAATACTGTGTTCAGTTCTGGTCACCCTATTATAGGAAGTATATTGTTAGACTAGAAAGAGTGCAGAAGAGATTTATGAGGATGCTACCAGGACTTGATGGTCTGAGTTACATGGGGAGGCTGGATAGGCTGGGACTTTTTTCCTGGAGGGTAGGAGGCTTAGGGGTGATCTTATAGAGGTCTATAAAATAATGAGGAGCATAGATAAGGTAGATAGTCAACATCTTTTCCCAAAGGTAGAGGAGTCTAGAACTTAAGGGCATAGGTTTAAGGGGAGAGATACAAAAGAGACCAGAGGGGAAATGTTTTCACACAGAGGGTGGTGAGCATCAGGAATGGGCTGCCAGAGCCGTAGTAGAGGTGGGTCCAAGTTTTTCCTTTAAAAAACAGTTAGACAGTTACATGGGCAGGGTGGGTATAGAGGGAAATGCGGGCAAGAGGGACTAGCTTAGTGATAGAAACTGGGTGGCACAGACAAGCTGGGCTGAGGGGCCTGTTTCTATACTGTAGACCTCTATGACTTGTTAGATTCTCAAAGTATATATTCGGCACTAATTAGTAAAAGAACAGAGCATTGGGGAATTAGTGAGAATTTGGTGGAGAGCTCATACCCAACTTTTAGGGCCAGTCAAGGACAGTGGTGGGAAGTTGTGTGTGGAGGCTGAGGAGATAAGCGAGATACTAAATGAATACTTTTCGTCAGTATTCACTCAAGAAAAAGATAATATTGTGGAGGAGAATGCTGAGACCCAGGCTATTAGAATAGATGGCATTGAGGTGCGTAGGGAAGAAGTGTTGGCAATTCTGGACAAGGTGAAAATAGATAAGTCCCCGGGGCCGGATGGGATTTATCCTAGGATTCTCTGGGAAGCCAGGGAAGAGATTGCTGAGCCTTTGGCTTTGATTTTTAGGTCATCATTGGCTACAGGAATAGTGCCAGAGGACTGGAGGACAGCAAATGTGGTCCCTTTGTTCAAGAAGGGGAGTAGAGATAACCCTGGTAACTATAGGCCGGTGAGCCTAACGTCTGTGGTGGGTAAAGTCTTGGAGAGGATTATAAAAGATACGATTTATAATCATCTAGATAGGAATAATATGATTAGGGATAGTCAGCATGGTTTTGTGAAGGGTAGGTCATGCCTCACAAAACTTATCGAGTTCTTTGAGAAGGTGACTGAACAGGTAGACGAGGGTAGAGCAGTTGATGTGGTGTATATGGATTTCAGTAAAGCATTTGATAAGGTTCCCCACGGTCGGCTATTGCAGAAAATACGGAGGCTGGGGATTGAGGGTGATTTAGAGATGTGGATCAGAAATTGGCTAGTTGAAAGAAGACAGAAAGTGGTAGTTGATGGGAAATGTTCAGAATGGAGTTCAGTTACGAGTGGCGTACCACAAGGATCTGTTCTGGGGCCGTTGCTGTTTGTCATTTTTATAAATGACCTAGAGGAGGGCGCAGAAGGATGGGTGAGTAAATTTGCAGACGACACTAAAGTCGGTGGAGTTGTAGACAGTGCGGAAGGATGTTGCAGGTTACAGAGGGACATAGATAAGCTGCAGAGCTGGGCTGAGAGGTGGCAAATGGAGTTTAATGTGGAGAAGTGTGAGGTGATTCACTTTGGAAAGAATAACAGAAATGCGGAATATTTGGCTAATGGTAAAATTCTTGGTAGTGTGGATGAGCAGAGGGATCTCGGTGTCCATGTACATAGATCCCTGAAAGTTGCCACCCAGGTTGATAAGGTTGTGAAGAAGGCCTATGGTGTGTTGGCCTATATTGGTAGAGGGATTGAGTTCCGGAGCCATGAGGTCATGTTGCAGTTGTACAAAACTCTAGTACGGCCGCATTTGGAGTATTGCGTACAGTTCTGGTCGCCTCATTATAGGAAGGACGTGGAAGCTTTGGAACGGGTGCAGAGGAGATTTACCAGGATGTTGCCTGGTATGGAGGGAAAATCTTATGAGGAAAGGCTGATGGACTTGAGGTTGTTTTCGTTAGAGAGAAGAAGGTTAAGAGGTGACTTAATAGAGGCATACAAAATGATCAGAGGGTTAGATAGGGTGGACAGCGAGAGCCTTCTCCCGCGGATGGAGGTGGCTAGCACGAGGGGACATAGCCTTAAATTGAGGGGTAATAGATATAGGACAGAGGTCAGAGGTGGGTTTTTTACGCAAAGAGTGGTGAGGCCGTGGAATGCCCTACCTGCAACAGTAGTGAACACGCCAACATTGAGGGCATTTAAAAATTTATTGGATAAGCATATGGATGATAAGGGCATAGTGTAGGTTAGATGGCCTTTAGATTTTTTCCATGTCGGTGCAACATCGAGGGCCGAAGGGCCTGTACTGCGCTGTATCGTTCTATGTTCTATGTTCTATGTTCTATTAAAAGGGGTGCAGCTGCAGAATCTGAGGATTCAAAGATAAAAATCTATATATTTAATATTAGGTTTTCTATGTTTAGTATCTCAGTGCTTCTTGTTTAGCTTGCATTAATAACTTAGTCTTTGGTTAGTTTGCTTTGAGGAATGAAAATAAAAACAGTAGTTTAGACCTAGTTATCAACAATTGTGTAAATAATCATATTGTAGGAGTTTTTAAACAAGTTTATAATTAGAATGGAGGGACATCATGACCTGCAGCTTGAAATTGCACATGACATGAGGGAACTTTATGTGGCGGGGGTGCCTCTGGCCAGGGCTGGAGAGAGAAACCATGGGCCCAAAGTGCTTCTCTTCTTTCCAGGCCCTCTATTTCCCTCCCTCCACCTCCACTTAACCCACCCCCGCAGTCATGCGTGAAATTTTTCCCCTTTCAAGATTCAACAAACAATCACAGAAAGATCCTCATGAAATGATAATGTACATTGTTGTCTGGTTACAAATAGTATCCAATTATATATGCACCATGGGTTATTAATATTAACAGGAACAATATCATGTAGTTGTTGTGTGCGCTCTCCATCCACTGTGCTTATTAAACAAACCAGCGAGTACAAATTTTACTTCAGCAGCATTATGCAATATTGCTAATTTGACAGGAAAATCTCCCATTAGATATTTATTTATTTATTTTTAGAAATTTTGTGTACCCAATTCATTTTTTTTTCCAAAGGGGCAATTTAGCATAGCCAATCACCTATCCTGCACATTTTTGGGTTGTGGGGCGAAACCCACGCAAACACGGGGAGAATGTGCAAACTCCACACGGACAGTGACCCAGAACTGGGATCAAACCTGGGATCTTGGTGCTGTGAGGTAGCAGTGCTAACTGCGCCACCATGCTGTCCCATTAGTTATTTATAACCATATGCAAATGATGTGCAGTGATTTTGGTATCTGCCTTAGCTCTCATTAACGGGTTCTTCACATTGCATCATATGAATATGGGGAAAATAAATTC
This sequence comes from Scyliorhinus canicula, assembly GCF_902713615.1. Taxonomy (NCBI): domain Eukaryota; kingdom Metazoa; phylum Chordata; class Chondrichthyes; order Carcharhiniformes; family Scyliorhinidae; genus Scyliorhinus; species Scyliorhinus canicula. Next base: position 66,668,719 of record NC_052154.1, on the reverse strand, counting down.
ATATTTGGGGAAAGATTCAATATTTGTAACCCAAATAAATTGCACAAGATCTTTTCCATTCTGCAGAAGTAGAAGACTTTCATCCACCTGGCTGCATAATATTATTCAATATATAGTTATTTTATACAACAAGGTGCAATTGATTCTATTTTTATCAATAATCTCACAGGATCAAATTACTCCTGAGCAACAAAGTGGAATGATTGAACAACATAAGTTTTTACTGTCAGTGAGAAGTGTGGGAGCCCTCGGGTGTCTCTGTGCAACACAACTTTGAAGAGGACAAGGGCTAATGGTTCACAAATGTATCTGTGGTTTCTTGATGAGCAAGTCTGAAGACTCTGCTGATTACATAAGAACATAACATAAGAATTAGGAGCAGGAGTAGGCCATCTGGCCCCTCGAGCCTGCTCCACCATTCAATGAGATCATGGCTGATCTTTTGTGGACTCAGCTCCACTTTCCGGCCCGAACACCATAACCCTTAATCCCTTTATTCATCAAAAAACTATCTATCTTTATCTTAAAAACATTTAATGAAGGAGCCTCAACTGCTTCACTGGGCAAGGAATTCCATAGATTCACAACCCTTTGGGTGAAGAAGTTCCTCCTAAACTCAGTCCTAAATCAACTTCCCCTAGTTCTGCTTTCACCCGCCAGTGGAAACAACCTGCCCACATCTATCCTATCTATTCCCTTCATAATTTTATATGTTTCTATAAGATTCCCCCCTCATCCTTCTAAATTCCAATGAGTACAATCCCAGTCTACTCAACCTCTCCTCGTAATCCAACCCCTTCAGCTCTGCGATTAACCTAGTGAATCTCCTCTGCACACCCTCCAGTGCCAGTATGTCCTTTCTCGGGTAAGGAGACCAAAACTGAACACAATACTCCAGGTGTGACCTCACTAACACCTTATACAATTGCAGCATAACCTCCCCAGTCTTAAACTCCATAAATTAACCTGTTAACATATCTTGGCACAACCATCGCGACTTTAATGCATTTATATGCTTTTGTTGTATTGATGTGCTCAGACTCGTAGACATTCAACATTTAACAGGCAACTGACCATGTTCGCTGGCTTCATTGCATCCCCCACACTAAGTGAGGAAGTTGTGCTAAGGCGTGCGGGCATCAACAGTCACCTCAGTAACTTGACATGGCAAAAGTCGAGAGCATTTAACACTACTAGGTGCCCCATGAGTGAATTCTGGCCTTGGTTCAGCAACCAATGCCCAATTTATATAATTGTTCCTATGGGAAGATCGGTTTCGACTTATGACTTTTCAACTTACTACAAACTATTTTCAACATCTACTATGCAACACAATTTTATCATATTTCAATAGCTCAAAAACTCAAAAAGCACCAAGATGGAGTAGGATAATAGGTAAGTGGACAAAAGGACAAGATTGAATTCAATGGAAAAGATCCTTGAGAATTATGTGTAGTGTACAACAGGTTTCTGATTCACTATGAGTCCATTACACATTCCTGTTCTGGCAAGGTCACCCCACAAAGCCTGCTCACTTTCATGAGCAACAGAATAAACCTAACTTCTGCCATGATTCCACCCTATGTTGATAAGATAATTATGGATGAGAAAGGCCATCTAGCCCAGTTCATCTCATCTATCTCATAATGACGTATGAACATACCTATTCGGAGCAGAAGTAGGCCATTCAGCACCTTGAACCTGCTCTGCCAATTGATAGTATTGCCTACATTATATCAGTGACTACAACTCAAAAGTGGCTGGAAAGAGATGTGGGATACTGAGAAAGATGCTGTATAAATGTAGGTTTTGTCTTTCCTTCATTATACTGGCATGCAGTAGGTAAAGTGATGGCAACAATGGTGAAATTGGAGGCCCAATGCTGATTCCCTCAAGATAAATAATCCCATAGAGCAATCAATTAATGTTAAGAAAGTGGCTACAGAGAAATAACTCCAGAATCATTCAACTCTGTAGCTGATACGACCGTACCATATACAGTGTGAATTTACAGCCTATCCATAGGTTCCACATGAAACTGCATTGCTGCACTACATTTAATACAAATTGTACTTTTGAAAAATTCTAATTGTTGTTTGAGGTGTGAGAGAAATAGGCAAGTTCAATGGGAAAAATTAACACATTCAATGGGAACATTTAATTAACAAATTCAATGGGAAAATGGGGAAAGTTAAAAGGCGGATTGGCGCACTTCTGACAGTAAAATATTAGCATGAGAATGAATGTCCTTGAGGGAACAAAGCCAGCATCTATTTGGTCAGAGCTGAGAAACAATGAAGGAATTATAACGTTATTCGCTGTATTTTGTAAGCCACAAAATACTGGAAGGAAACAGTGGTGTTCATTTTCAAATAAATTACTGAGGTGCGAGAACTAGTGATAAAGGTGGCTTTTAACCACCATAATATTGAATACAAAGAAGAACAGAGAACAATACAGCACAGGAACAGGCCCTTCAGCCCTCCAAGCCTGGACCGGTCATGATACCAACCTTTGCCAAAACCCTCAGCACTTCTTTGTGCCGTATCCCTCTATACCCATCCTATCCATGTGTTGGTCAAGATGCCTTTTGAATGCCATTAATGTATCTGCTTCCACAACCTCCCCTGGCAACACGTTCTAGGCGCTCACCGCCCTCTGCGTAAAAAACGTGCCTTGCACATCTCCTCTAAACTTTGCCCCATGGGGTAAACCTATGACCCCTGGTTACTGACCCCTCCACCCTGAGAAAGAGTGCCTGCACATCCACTGTATCCATGCCCCTCATAATCTTGTAGATCTCTATTAGGTCACCCCTCAACTTCCGTCTTTCTAATGAAAACAGTCCAAGTCTATTCGGCCTCTCCACATAGTTAACACCCTCCAGACCAGGCAACATGCTCCTCTGCACTCTCTCCAAAGCCTCCACATCCTTCTGGTATTGTGACGACCAGAATTGTGTGCAATATTCCAAGTGCGGCCTTACCAAAGTTCTATACAATTGTCGCATGACTTGCCCGTTTTTATATTCGATACCCCTTCCAATGAAAGCAAGCATTCCGTATGCTTTCTTGACTACCTTGTCCACTTGTGATGCCAACTTCAAAGATCTGTAGACCTGCACATCCAGATCTCTTTGACTTTCCATATTCCTAAGAGTTTTTCCATTTACGGTATATTTCTTCTTTTATGTTAGATCTACCAAAATGCATTATCTCATATTTGTCCGGATTAAATTCCATCTGCCATTTCTCTGCTCAAGTCTTCAACCTATTTATGACTTCCTGTATCCTCTGACAATCCTCAACACTATCTACCACTCCACCAACCTTGGTGTCAACTGCGAACTTACTAATCAGACCAGCTACATTTTCTCCCAAATCGTTCATGTATACTAAAAACAACAGAGGCTTCAGCACAAATCATGGTGGAACACCACTAGTCACAACCTTCCATTCAGAAAAACACCCTTCTACTGCTACCCTTTGCCTTCTGTGACCGAGCCAGTTCTGTATGCATCTTAAACCTCACCTCTGATCCCACTTGACTTCACCTTTTGTACCAGTCTGCCATGAGGCACCTCGTCAAAGCCTTTACTGAAGTCCATGTAAATAATATCCACCGCCCTCCCTTCATCAACCACCTTTGTCACCTCGTCAAAAAACTCGATCAAGTTAGTGAGGCACGACCTCCCCTTCACAAAACCATGCTATCGCTAATGTGTCCATTTGTTTCCAAATGGGTATAAATCTTGTCCCTGAGAATTCTTTCCAATAATTTACCTACTACCGATGTGATGCTCACCGGCCAGGATTATCCCTGCTACCTTTCCTAAGCAGCGGTACTACATTAGCTATTCTCCAGTCCTTTGGGGATGCCCAGATGATACAAATATGTCAGTCAAGGCCCCAGCAATTTATGACGGCCTTTGCACTATGTTTATATTTGAATGTACACTGTTTCTTCTGTTGTTGTTATAAAACCATAAATACCTCGTTACTGTAATTTTAACGTTATTGTAATTTGCCTTTCCCAAGTTTAGCACCGTATCGCGAGGGTTACCCGCATCCCTATCCAAAAGTTCCATAAAACGTACAGAATTGTGGTCACTACTTGTAAATTTATCCCCTATTGAAACCTCAACCACCTGTCCAGGCTCATTCCCCAATACCAGATTGAGTACTGCCCGTTTCCTAGTTGGACTATCTTCATATTGCATCATGAAGCCTTCCTAGATACACCTTACAAACTCTGCCCCATCCAAGCTCCTAGCACTAAGTGAGTCCCAATCAATATAGGGGAAATTAAAATCCCCCACCACAACAACCCTCTTTATATTCACTGCTTTAAAATCTTCTAAATGATGCTACCAAATCTGGATATTTACAAGTAAATCAAGCAAATACTGAGCCCTGGATCCCATTGCATAATTCTCTCCAATCAGGAAAATATCCATCCACCGCTATTCTGTACTAAAGTTGCCATCATCCCTTTAATAGCATTTGCTTCTGTTTTTCTGAAGAAATCTGTTAAGTGGTACTTGATAAGAAGTCTTTTGAAAGCACATATATACAATGTCTACTTCATAATTGCTGTTTCTTCAAAGAGCTCAATCATGTTACTCAGAGGACAGGGCTCCATAAGTGGAACTTAACGAAGCTGGTGGAGGAGGCTAGGGAAGATCTTAAGAGGTGGGATACACTGCACTTAACGCTGGCAGGGAGGGTCCAAGTGGTGAAAATGAATATTCTGCCGAGGTTCTTGTTTATCTTTCAAGCTCTTCTGATCTTTATACCAAAGGCCTTTGTTTGGAAAGTTGACACGATCATTTCTGACTTTGTATGGGCAGGGAAGGTGCCGAGGGTGGGGAGGACCCTGCTACACAGGCAGAGGCAGCAGGTGGGAGGGTTGGCGTTGCCGAACCTGCTTCATTATTATTGGGCGGCCAGTGTGGACAAGGGTGTGACGGTGGTGGGAAGGAGAAGGGGTAGAGTGGGTTAGGATGGAGGAGGAATCTTGTAAGGGGTCTAGTTGAAAGGCTATGGTGACGGCAGCGTTGCCAATGGCTCCGAGTAGGCATTCAAGGAGCCCGGTGGTGCAGTCAAATGTGAAGATATGGAATCAGCTGAGGAGGCATTTTGGGGTGGAAGGGATGTCGGTGCTAACACCACTGTTCGAGAATCATGGGTTTGAGCCGGTGGGGAGATGGATAGTGTATACAGGAGGTGGAGGGGTGGAGCTGGTCAAGGTGAGGGATCTGTATTTGGAGGAAGGGTTCGCCAATCTGAAGGAGCTAAGGGAGAGGGTAGAGCTGCCAAGGGGGAGTGAGTTCAGGTATTTGCAGGTTGGGACTTTGCACAAAAGGTCTGGAGGGGGTTCCCTCGGTTGCTGGAATACGCCCTGCTGGAGCAACTGCTGCTCCTGGATTTTTAATGGGAGGGAAGAATTGGGGATATATATAAGTGGCTGGGGGAGCAGGGAGGCGAGCGGGTGGTGAAGATCAAGGAGAAATGGGAAGTGGAGTTGGGAGGGGAGATCAACTGGGGAGTATGGAGTGAGGCACTGTGTAGGGTAAACGGGACCTACTCTTGTGCAAGGTGAGCCTGATACAGTTTTAAGGTGGTACACATGACTCAGGCGAGAATGAGTGGGTTCTTTCAGGGGGTAGCAGATGAGTGTGAGAGGTGTGGGTGGGGACCAGCGAATCACACGCACATATTTTGGGGTTGCGAAAATTCGAGGGGTTGAAGAAAGGTGGGGGATGTTTGTGACCGTATTTGAGGGGTTGTTTATCGCGGGTGGGAGGGGGTGAAAAAGGGGGAAAATATGTACAGACTATATAGTTGATTGTTGGGAAGTATGTTTCTCGGGGTGTTTATTCACTGTAACCTGTTTTGATACATGTTTGTAATAAAATGCATTTTTAAAAAAATCATGTTAGTCAGACATGACATGCCTTTAATGATCCTCATTAACCCGTACGCAGCAGGTCTTCACCAGCACTCATGTTAGGATTCCTCCTTAGTGCCATTAACCAAGCTTAAAAGAGAGTATCACTTGTCTTCTATGAGCTCGCCCTTCATTCTCTTTCTTGGTCGAAATATGTTTGGACTGTCACGATATTACACGATATTACAGTCCAAAGATGTGCGGGTTAGGTGGATTGGCCATGCTAAATTGCCCGTAGTGTCCTAATAAAAAAAAAGTAAGGTTAGGGGGGGTTGTTGGTTACGGGTATAGGGTGGATACATGGGTTTGAGTAGGGTGATCATGGCTCGGCACAACATTGAGGGCCGAAGGGCCTGTTCTGTGCTGTACTGTTCTATGTTCTATGTTCTATGTACACCTGTGTAAACTTCTTCCTGTGGTTTCACCCCAGGTGTCCATTGAACATATACATACAGGGCGTTTAACGCTAAGTCTACGTTCAGGGCGCATGACCTGCTCCCTGCTGCCTCTTCTGGCCAGAAGACTGCACACAGCCTCAATGCCTTTTCATTTAAAAGGCAGCCGCCAGTCTCCATAAAAACTCTGGTAGCGGCCATTGGGTGCTTCTCCTGTGATCCGGACCATCGCAGGAACGCCGTGAACAATTGCTACACGACCCACCTGCAGGTGGTGACCCGCACTTTGTAAAACCCTGTACTAAGCAATGAAGGTCGATTTATAAACGAATCGTTCTCTCCAGGCTCCAGGCTTCGCTGGACGGATTTTGCCAGGTCTATTATAGGCTTGGGCTACGGACTGAAGTAGGAATTGAAAGTCTTGATGACCAACTTTGTATTTAGTGGTTTCGTCATTAGCCCTCTGTTTTAAAATGTCGTCAGCACCACTGCTGCATTGAGCAGAACATTGGCCTGATCGTTAACTGGTTTCTGAGCAAGTCAAGGCAGTCCCAGAATTGACTGAATCGGTGATGCCGATTTCTCCAGTGGAGTGTCCACAGTGCAGAACTTGGTCGAGATTCTCCACAAGGTCTAGGGGCTCGGGTAGTGGAAAGAGTTTCTCCACAGCTGGGTGCACTTGCAGTTGACTGTCCAGTAATAATTAGTTGCTCTGATTACTTCTGCTGGACCGACAGCCTGTGTTTTTTCCCACCTTTATTGGTGCCGATTGAGATCCTTGGCAAATGGTTCACGGACTGCTGTCACCATGTATTATCGCAACCAGGCTCTGGGTGCCTTTGATGGAACAAACTGGAAACCGTGCTGTTGCAAACTAATGAACGCTTATTGACTTTTTGCAGAGATGCTTTAGCAGGTCTCCATGAGAACCTTCGACCCATAGGCTCCAGTTACATGTGATCTAACATTTGTTTCATTCATTTATGGGATGTGGGTTTCGCTGGCTAGTCCAGCATTTATTGACCATCAATTGCACTCTAGAAGGTGGTGGTGAGCCGCAGCCTTGAACTGCTGCAGTCTCTGTGGTGTAGGTATGCCCACAATGCTGTTAGGGAGAGAGTTTCAGGATTTGGCCCTGCATTACAGGGGTTAGCACAATTGCTTCACAGCTCCAGGGTCCCAGGTTCGGTTCCCGGCTTGGGTCACTGGTCTGTGCGGAGTCTGCACGTTCTCCCCGTGTCTGCGTGGGTTTCCTCTGGGTGCTCCGGTTTCCTCCCACAGTCCAAAGATGCGTGGGTTAGGTGGATTGGCCATGCTAGATTGCCCTTAGTGTCCTAAAAGGTTAAGTGGGGATTGCTGGGTTACGAGGATAAGGTAGATACGTGGGCTTGAGTAGCGTGATCTTTGTAAGGGCCGGTGCAGACTCGATGGGCCGAATGGTCCCCTGCACTGTAAAGTCTATGATTATCACTGATATTGTACTCTACCCTCCCTCCTCCCACCCCCCCAGCTGCTTAATCTGGCTGCAGTTGTAGGCCACCCTGTACAGGGGTTCCCCTCCACAGTGGTGGCTCAGCTGCTAAAGGCACTTTAAAGTTGAAGAATTTGAACTGCAAGTTGCCGCTGCTTTCGAACTGCAGTGCCTCCTATTGGCTCTCGAGCTTCAAGAGCCTGCCTGCTGTCCTTAATTGGATTCTGAACCCACCCTCTGATCTCCAGCAAGACAGTTAGGAAAGTTGGGTGAATGCCCACCACACCATGTGAGATTGTGGCCCTCATTTGACCTTGACGCCTGGGTCCCGAACCAAAAGGCCGAATCATGCCCCTAATCTCAGTATGACTGCATGTCGACTGGGTTTCAAATGTTTACGGGCTCTGCCTCATGGTGTGCACTGCTGAGCGATTGAAACTGTTTGCTACAAGGCCATAAATGTCGTGTCCACAGCTGTGTCAAATCAAAAATTCCTATCCTGATTATGACCTTGAGTGTTTTTACTTTTCTTTGTTATTTTAAACCAGAGGCAAATTATGTATGTGTGTATATGTATCGTTTCTTAGGCCATGTAGTTTAATTATACAGGCTATTGGCAGTAAAGTTGCTCGATTAGATAACAGATCTCTCCCTACAAGGGGAATTCTGATTAATTTTGACAGTATAATTACTTCCGCTGCTGTTGCAGTTATGGTCCACAGGCTCCAAATTTCCTGCATGTCTGACTGGAGTGTCTGGAGAATTGGAATTAGTCACCATTTCAGCTGCAACTGGGAGACTTTGTGAGGGGAAAGATCATCCACGGGCACCGAATGAAACTGGCTGTTACTGAACAAACCTTGTGATAAAAATCGGTCATCTAAAACCTATTGATTAACTACCACCAATGGCTTAAGTTGATAAATTAGTCAATGTTGCTAAAGCATTTTAAAAAAAATATTTTTATTGAACCTTTTAAAATTTGTATACAGATACAAAAAAAGTAGCACAAAAATAAGAACTGCCCTCAAAACCCACTACCCCCTCCCCCCAACAGCTGAAAGTGATCAGCTGTTTAAAATGCATAACAAACGGTTGCCGTCTTATATAGAACCTTCCAATTGACCCCCTCAGCGTGTATTTAACTTCCTCCAAATATAAAAATTCCAGGTGGTCCCACAGCCACACCGAGGTACTGGGTGGAGAGGCTCCACTCCAGCAGAACCCGCCTATGAGCATTCAGCGAGGCTGTGGTGAATGTATAATGCATAATTCACACTGTATCACTGTGTCCCTGTGGGCTCCGTCTGTGAGCTGTTGCGCGGCTCTGCCCACAGGGGGAGATGAGGAGCTTGTACAGGGCTCCGCCCATGGCCCCTCCCACTACCAGAAGTATAAAGTGCTGCGGTCTTGTGAGTCTGCCCTCAGTTCTTCTAGTCGCTGGCAGGCTCAGTTGTAAGTCTATTAAAGCCACAGTTTACTTCCTCTCGTGTCTTGAGTGAATTGATGGTCACATCAATTTAATAGACTTAAAAAACCACCATAGAATCAGCCCTCACACCTGATCGACTAGAACTCGACCCGCAGGCCGCAGAAGCGAAGGAAATCTTTCTACACTGGCTTCGGTGCTTCAAGGCCTACCTGGCTGCGTCGACTACCTCCGCTACTACCGAAGAGCAGAAACTCAGTCTCCTACACGCACGGGTGAGCCATTGCATCTCTACGCAACTCGATAGTACTGACTCGTACACCGATTCGTACACCGAAGCCCTCGCTATACTCGACCGCCTATACGTGCGGCCTGTAAATGAAGTTTACGCACGGCATATTTTCACTACCCGCCGCCAGCGCCCCGCAGTCGCTAGAGGACTTCCTGCGCGACCTAAAGGCTCTTGCACGGGAATGTAACTTTCCGGCTGTAACTGCCTCCCAGCATATAGAACTCGCTGTCCGTGATGTGAATGTTGCAGGGGTCCGGTCTAACTACGTGGGCCAGCGTCTCCTCGTAAATGGGGCCCAGAACTTGGAGGATACTGTAACGCTAGCAACCTTGCTGGAAGTCGCGTTTCAAAGTTTGAACTTGTTCCCCGCCGACCACGCGACCCCATCGTGGACCCCCGACCAGAGACTGCCTCAGGCCTGCGCTGCGTGGCCACCCGCCCCACTATGGAGCACCATCGTGCCATTTATGCGGTCAGCCCCAACACCCACGGCAGCACTGTCCGGCCCGCAACGCGACCTGCAGCAGCTGCGGTCGAAAAGGACATTTTGCTAAGGTATGCTTGTCTAAATCTAAACCCTCTAACTCTCCTACTGTCCAGAGCAATCGCTCCCCCAATTCGCAGGCCCGCAGACCCCGCAATGTTGCAGCGTGTCTGCCGACTCCTCCTCCGCCCGACATGTGAGACTCACGGGGGCCACCATCTTGGACATCACCCGATGTTCATATCGACGACTACGACCTCCGCGGACAGTCATCACGGGGCCACTCCAGCACTGCTGATCAAGCCACCGACTACCCGCAGCTCAACGCAGTCACTTTGGACCAGTCGCGGCCAAAGCACCTCAGAAGCTCAATGATGTCTGTTCTGGTCAACGGATACAAGACACCGTGCCTCTTCGACTCCGGGAGCACCGAGAGCTTCGTTCATCCTGACCTGACCTGTTCGCTCCCTATCTTCCCAGCACGGCAAACTATCTCCCTCGCCTCGGGATCGGACTCAGTTCAAATACAAGGGCGCACCGTTGCGACATTAACAATACAGGGCGCCAACTACTCTAACTTCCAGCTGTACGTACTCCCAGACCTCTGCGCCCCCCTCCTACTCGGGCTCGATTTTCAATGCAATCTTAGAAGCCTCACACTCAGCTTCGGTGGACCCCTACCCCCTCTCACTATATGCAGCTTAGCGACTCTAAAAATCGACCCCCCCTCCACTCTTCGCTAATCTCACTGCTAACTGCAAACCCGTAACCACTCGCAGCAGGCGGTATAGCCTGCAGGACAGGGTATTTATCAGAGCGGAAGTCCAGCGGCTCCTACGTGAGGGAGTCATAGAGGCCAGCAACAGCCCCTGGAGAGCTCAGGTGGTGGTCGTCAAGACCGGGGAAAAGTTTTGGATGGTGGTTGATTACAGCCAGACCATTAACCGGTTCACACACCTCGATGTGTACCCCCTCCCTCGAATTGCAGACATGGTCAATCAGATCGCCCAGTACCGCATATTCTCCACGGTGGATCTGAAGTCTGCATACCACCAGCTCCCAATCCGCCCGGAGGACCGCCACTACACGGCGTTCGAGGCAGATGGCCGCCACTTCCATTTCCTCCAGGTTCCCTTTGACGTCACGAATGGGGTCTCGGTGTTCCAACGAGCAACGGTCCGAATGGTGGACCAGTACGGGCTGCGGGCCTCGTTTCCGTATTTGGATAACGTCACCATCTGCGGCCATGACCAGCAGGACCACGACGCCAACCTCCACCGATTTCTCCAAACTGCCCAGAAACTCAACCTCACATACAATAAGGAGAAATGCATTTCCGCACAACCAGACTAACCATCCTCGGCTATGTCGTGGAAAACGGGGTCCTGGGGCCTGACCCTGACCGGACTCTTACAACTCCCTCTCCCTCATTGTTTCAGGACCCTCAAGAGGTGCCTTGGAATTTTCTCCTATTACGCCCAGTGGGTCCCCCAGTATGCGGACAAAGCCCGCCCACTATTTAAGGCCACACTCTTCCCACTGTCAGCCGAGGCCCACTAGGCCTTCAACTGCACCAAGGAGGACTTCGCCAAAGGCGCCATGCGGGTGGTGGATGAATCCGTCCTTTCAGGTGGAGAGTCGCTCTTGCTGCCACTCTGAACCAGGCAGGGAGACCAGTAGCTTTCTTCTCCCGAACCCTCTCCGTTTCAGAACTTCGACACTCCTCAGTCGAAAAAGAAGCTCAAGCCACTGTGGAAGCCGTACGGCACTGGAGGCACTACCTCGCAGGTAGGAGGTTCACCCTCATCACCGACCAGAGATCGGTTGCCTTCATGTTCGACAACTCGCAACGGCTCCACCCCCTTGCCCAAGGTCGCTGACATGGTGCTGATGTATGAGGCCCAAATGTTCGCTACCATAGGACATGCCCAGAGCATATGTACATGATTTGCTGGGCCCCTCCCACACTGCTCGCACTTATCTTCTACCCCTTCAAACATCTGCTTCACTCTTACCCTTGTTCAGTGTGCCCAATGCACCACCTTCAGTTGCATTAGCTCGGGCCACGCACACGACGACATGGCATTCACCCTCCATAAGACCACATGTCACATGCCCTCCTCCACTTCATCCCCTAGCTTCTCCTCCCATTTCATCTTAATCCCCTCCAGCGAGGCCCCATCCTCCGCCAGCAGCCTCCCACAGATACTTGGGCTGGGATTCTCCGATCCTGGGCCTATGTTCCTCCTTGCCGGACCCCTGCAGGGCTCCGCCATATTGCCCGGAGCAGCGGACACCACTCCAGTGCCATACTAGCCGCCTAAGAAGGGGTGAATGCCTGGGCCTGGAGACCCTTTGATTCCGGAGCCGCTCGCGCCGCTTTTAACTCAGGCGTCAGAACTTGGCCGGGGTATCGGAGAATCCCGGCCCTGAAGTTTTACCCTCCTCCATCCCAGACAGTGACAATATCCTCTCCACCAACGACATGGGCGGCAGAACCAGAAAACTCGAATAACCCTTCCTCGCAAAATTCTGGACTAACAAGTACTCGAACGCCTCCGACTGCGCGAGCCCATACTTCTCCACTAACTCCCCGCAGCTCAGAAACTGCCTCTCCAGGAACAAAACCCCCATTACTGTCACCCTTTATCCTCCCATCCCCTAAACCGAGTGTTACCGACTCAAACATACGATTGTCACTGATCGGTATCATCCTCCACCCCTTCCCCGTTTTAAAGTGCTGCTCTAGTTGCCTCCATATTTTTACCGTGGCCACCACCTCTGAGTTCCCCAAAAACTCCCCCGGGGGGAGCGGGGCCATCACCAGTGCCCGCAATCCCGTCCCCTCACACAACCTGCTCAATAGTAGTAAAGCAGGTTCGGAGCCCCAAATCCCCTGACAATCGGTCTCTCGTATCCTCACCACATTCCCTGACAATCATGCTTTCCACAGTTACAAAGAACACCTTTGGTAGAAATACCGGCCAGCATTGAAACAAGAACCGTGGCAAAATATTCATCTTCACTGATTGCACTGGCCCAGACTATCCCATCTCTGCCTTCACTCTGCTCACCAAGCTTCTAAAATTCAGCTTCCGAAGGTGCGCCCAATCCCTTACCACCTACATCTCTAAATACCTAAAATGCAAGTTCGCCATCTGAACTGCAACATCCCTAAATTAGATCCCCTCCCCAGTGGAGTGACTGGAAAACATTCACTTTTGTCCCAAATCAGTTTATAGCCGGAAAATGCTCCAAACCGCTTTAGTATCCCCATTATGTACTCTCATCATCTGGACCGCATTCGTGACGTACAGCAACATGTCGTTGGCATACAGAGACACCCTATGCCCCCCCACCCCATTAGCCCCCTCCACTTAACCGAGCTCCTAAAGGCGATGGCTGAAGATTCAATCACCAATGCAAATAGGAGATGGGACACCCCTGCTTCGTTTACCAATGGGAAATAGCCCGAGGTTACTTTATTTTCTGTCTGGACACTAGCCTGTGGCCCCTGGTGCAATAACTTAATCCACAATACCAAATTCAGCCCTATCCTGAGTCGCTCCAGCATCGTGAACAAATACCTCCACTCCACCCAATCAAAGGCCTTCTCTGCATTCAACGCCACAATCAGTTCCTGTTCATCCCCTCTGCATGAGACAACTCCTCATTCAACACGTGTCGTACATTGGAAGACAATTGCCTACCCTTCACAAATCCCATCTGATCCTTTCGAATTCCCTGTGGGAGACACCCCTCCAACCTGAGCACCAACACCTTCGCTAAAATCTTTCCGTCCACAACGTTCAACAGCGAGATGGATTGGATTGACCCACATTCACCAGGTCCCTATCCTTCTTCAAAAGAAGCGAAATGGAGGGCTGAATCATCGTTTCTGGGAGCACTCCCTGATCTACCGCATCCTCCAATGCTTCCATCAGCAGCCGGACCAACCTTTCCGTGAACATTTTATAAAACTCCACTGGGAACCCATCCGGCCCCGTTGTCTTTCCCGACTGCATATTCCCAATTGCCTCCCAGCCTTCCTCTGCCCCTAGTGGCTCCTCTCATCCCTCCCCGTCCTCCTCCTCCACCCTTGGACACTCCAACCCCACCAAAAAATTAACCATTTCTGAATTGTCCTCCGGAGGTTCCGAGCTGTACAACCTTCAGTAAAATGCTTCAAACATGCTATTCACCGTCTCCGTGCCAGAAACCAACAGCCCCACATCTAATCTCCACGTCTCTCTCTCTCTCTCTCTCTCTCTCTCTCTCTCTCTCTCCTCTCCCCTCTTCCCCCCCCCCCCCCCCCCCCCCCCTCAGAATGAACTGTTGTGTATCCATGCCTGGGATCGCCTCCATTCAGTGCATAAACACTCACTAAAGATGTGTGTGAACGTTGCAGGGGCTGAGGTGGGGGGGGGGGGAATCATGTTCCAAAGTTGGAGGATTACTGGGACGAGGTTTTTAGGGTAATCTATAAAGTGGTGCATGTGAAACTGGACCCGGGTCCCCGGGAGGCCATATTCGGGGTGTCGGACCAGCTAGGCTTGGAAACTGGTACGGAGGCAGATGTTGTAGCCTTCGTCTCGTTGATCGCCCAAAGGCGGATTGTGTTGGGATGGAGAGCAGCCTCTCCACCCTGTGCCCTGGCGTGGCGGGGGGACCTGTTGGAATTCTTTACTTTTGAGAAGGTTAAGTTTGAACTGAGGGGAAGGATGGAGGGGTTCGACAATTCATGGGCGTTATTCATTATGCGCTTTCAAGAATTGGATAACATCAAACATTACGGGGACGGGGGAAGAGGGGGACTGTATGTGTCAATGGTGACTATGGGTGATTCCTGATTCCTTTTCGTTATTTGTTTATGTTAACATGCGGGTTGCTGTTAGGGGGTTTAGTGGGAGGTTGGGATTGTTGTTGATGATATGGGAATTGACATCATATTCGTTATTGTTTATTGTTTGTGGGTGCAATTTTGGGAGAAAATGTGAAAAAGGAGAATAAAAATGTTTTTAAAAATAATAAACCCTCACCAAAACCACCGATTTACCCTTCAGCACTCTCATCACCATCACCCCCCCCCCCCCCCCCCCCCCCCTGATCTTGCACCACATTCTCCATCTGGAATTGGATTATTTTGTTTATCAGAACTGCCACCCCTGCCCCCTACAATCAAAGCCCAAATGGAAAGCCTGACTACCCACCCTTTACGGAACCTTACCTGGTCCTTCACTCGCAAGTGGGTCTCCTGCAACAGCACGATATCAGCTTCCAAACTCTTCAAGCGCGCAAAGACCCTCACCTCTTTCACCGGGTCTCCTAATCCCTGGACATTCCATATCACCACCCAGATCGGGGAGGGTGGGGGGGGCTCTCACCCCAACATCTCCCGTTCTCAGCCATTATCCTTCTAGGGGATGACCCCACCCCACCCAAACATCCACGTCCGGGGACCATACAAGATGGTATCTCACCCCACCCAATGGGTGGTCCAGCCACCCTGCCCCCCCCCCCGGTCACTATCAGCAGACTAACCTATCCCCCCCTTCCCAGAAAACCCCCTACCACTTGAAACTACCTCATTCCCCACTCTATGCAACCCCCTACTATTCACACCTCCTAGATTCACCAAAACTTGCCTGAACAGGTTTGGCAGGCCACAGCCCCCCCCCCCCCCCCCCCCCCCCCCACTCCACTCCCAAGTTTGCTAGCATGGGCACTCCTCCCCCAGAGTCCCCTCTCCCCCCCCCCCCCCCCACTCAAACAAAAGAATCAAAACCTCTCCACTCCATCCATCAACACTGCCGCCCGAAAAAACCAAAACCCCCACCAAAGGACCGACTCCTCAACTCTTACCCCCTCCCCAGCTACCCTCCAAGAAAATAAGGGCATTAGACATAGAAGTTACAGTGAAGAAGGAGGCCATTCAGCCCATCGAGTCTGCACCGGCCCTTGGAAAGAGCACCCCACTTAAACCCACACCTCCGCCCCATACCTGTAACCCAGCAACCCCATCCAACCCCTTTGGACACGAAGGGCAATTTAGCATATCCAATACACCTCACCAATCTACCTAACCTGCATGCCTTTGGACTGTGGGAGGAAACCGGAGCACCCGGAGGAAACCCACGCAGACACGAGGAGAACATGCAGACTCCCCACAGACAGTGACCCAAGCCGGGAATCAAACGTGGGACCCTGGAGCTGTGAAGCGATGGTGCTAACCACTGTGCTGCCGTGCCGCCCAAATAGCTAGGCAAACAAAAACACAAATTTATCAGAACATGAGCCCCCCATCACCCCCAACCCACCATCAACACCAATGTCTCTCGTCAGCCATAATCAGCCAAGTCCCAGTCCTTCTGCTTGAACGAACGCCTCCGCTGTCTCGAAATAATGGTCTCTCCCATTGCATGTGACCCTCAACTTCACTGGATAGACCACCCTGAAGCACACTCCACTCTTAGACAGTGCCGTCTTTGCTTTACTGAAAGCAACTCTCCTTTTTGCCAAATCCACCCTGAAACCTGGTAAATTGAATGACAGTGCCTTCCCACTTTGTCTCCCTCGTCTGCTTAGCCCACCACAACACCCTCTCCTTTGCCTGGTAATTATGAGAGAACACGATCATCGCCCTTGGTGGCTCATTCACCCGCGGTTTCAGCCGGAGCGATCAGTGCGCCTGCTTCAACTTCACGTGGGGGACATTTTCCTCCTTCCCCATCAGCTTTCTCAGCATCTCAGCTATAAACTCTGTTAGCCTCGGACACTCCATGCCCTCCGGGAGCAGCCCCACAATCCACAGATTCTGCCTCCAAGACCGGTTCTCAAGGTCCTCCACCTTTGCTGTCAGGCCCCTATTCCGATCTTCCATCTTGGCCATTTCCACTTCAAGCGAGGCGAGCTGGTCGCTGTGCCTCCACCGCTTTCAATGCCTCACCCTGCTCTCGCACTGTCTCCTGTGGTGTTCTTTGTGATTCTGTTATCAGGATGGATGTTGTAGTGTTCACAAAGATAACAGAAGCTAAGTTCATTAACAAAGCTAACTTTTATTTACACTACTTATCACGACCACTTGCTCCTATAGCAAACAATAGTCTAGTAATCTACAATCTACACTCAACTGACACTAGTCTCTACGCTCTATCTATAACTGTACTGTACTCTCTATCACTGCTCTCTCTAGCTCTCCTCCAGCTCTCTCCCAGAAGTCTGTCAGTGTTTTATATAGTTCTGCATCTAGCTGCATCTAGTGGTTAATTATGATATGATATTCACCCTTTGTGTTCTGAACATTTCACATAATGTCACATCTCCGACGTTCTTCAAAGCGTCTCCCTTATCGGGGCCAGCAGGTCCACCACCGAATGTTTGAGAGATCCAGCATCTCCCTTCCTTGCCTCTCAAAGTGTTTATTAAGCAGCTGTTCAAATTCCACTGCCATCACCTCCATCAATATATCCATAATTATATAGGCGGCCCCTCCCGGCCCACTCACCTCCACCATCTTCCCTGCTCTCACACACTTCCTTCTGCTCGAATCTCCTGGCGGCCAACTAATTCCCATGCAACCTGCAGCTCCATTTACTGAGAAAACCTAGGGAGGAAGTGTGCCGATTTGCCTTCTTCAAACAATAAACCTGTCATTTCAGCCCACTCTGGAGGAATATATTGAGCTGGGCTGCTTGAAAACACTTGAAACAATAACGGGACGGTTCAGTGGAATATTGTGCTTTCTCCAAGGCTGTGATTTGGTTTGTGACGTCTGTTCTGACAAATTATGCTGCCAAGTGATTAAAAGTTGAAGATTGCACAATTATCTGCTGACATGTCTAATTGAAGGGCTTTAGTGAAGTTGGCGTGTGTTGATGTGCTTCTGTGCGGCTGAAATAGAATGCTGGGATTTGGTGCCCAGTCACCTCTCACTCTGAGGGAAGGGGTAGGAGGGTAGATTTTCTAAACTGCTTCGCTAGTTTGGGTGGGTAGGCTGAAGAGCTTTGGTTAGTAGAAACTGAGCAGGGATGACTGGCATGATCATGCCTGAAAAGTGAATTGCTTTTTTAAAAATACCATTTCCTGATTTACTACTGGACTTTTATCATCCACTTAATGAGCCCAAATAAAACGGGCAGGGTATGTGCTGGATATTGAGGGCTTGTTTTCTGAAAGTTGGATCGGAATTTTTCCCTGCTTGTTCCCTCGTACCTCACTGGATTTGAGTCTTTGGATTACCTTTCCTGCATTTCTTTTGTCAATATTACTTTTGTGTCATGATTTCGTCTCTCCAGTCCCGTGATTCACTAACTTGAGTTTCCTTTTGAGCTTTTAGCTGTAGTCCATCTGTTACCGACATGGCTTCCTCTCACAGCACTAAGATCCAATATCTAGGGTTCCTCGGGCAACATCGGTTGCGCACAGAGTTAGTAATCTCCTTTAATTTTGATGAATGTTTCTTGGAAGAGGCTGTCGGTTGAAATGTTTGGCTTGTGCGTGCTAAAATGTGAGGGTTCATTAGGCTTTTAGCACAGAAATCCTCCCACTGCTGGGACAGGAAAAATTATTTGCTAATTGCCAGAGAATGAATATGCACTCGGCACACCTGCATCACCTATTGAGCCTTGGTTTTGTTTAAATATACAATGGGCAGGAATTCACATCGCAACATCTCACGCAATTGTGTTGAATCTTTGAGAGTCTCTGCGAGCCAGGTAGATCCCAGGAGCAGGGTTTCCTGGCTTTCAGCTGCCATGCTGCACCTCAGTGAGCTGCTTTTCGGGCACAGCCTGGCCGTTGGATCGCGCCCATAGAAACATTGAAATTGGGAGTAAAAAAGACTATTTGGCAGACGGTCAAGCATTATCCAATTGGGTAATGAGTTTTTTTGCTTTCCAATTGGCAGAGGAAAGCAGGCTGGGTGTGTTGGCCGGCTAATGGCCGACTTCCAGGAATATATTCAATCACAGTTGGCAACACTATTGTCAGCTGTGTGCCTTCCATATTCTCTCTCTGACGTGGCACTGGGCAAGCCAATGAGGGCTGCAGCATCCTGGGCGCCAAATGTTTGAATTTAGCGTGGATACCTGGTCAGTGAGGAAAAGCAGCAAAATTTAATGGAAGTAATTTCTAAAGTCTGCATTCTTTGCAGGTACCTGTACATTTGCCCTGAGTGTGTGAGCTCATGTAAAAAAACTAACTCTTGAGCAATGTTATTCTAGAAGGTATCAGTGAAGACTTAAATCACTCTAAATACTGCCAATGCAGTAGTTTGATCACATAAAGCTGGGCAAAGGGGACTTTAGCTCAAACTAATGCATGGGAAATTAAGACTGGCATTGGGAAGCTATTCCTGCAGCGATTATGACCGGATTTTTCATTCAGGAGACTAAGTGAGGTGGTACGTTGGAAAGTTGGCATTATTCCAGCAGGACGGTGGGTCGGATTAATCAACCTTTCTGCTCATTGATTATACATCTGTGAGGATACATCGCTGAATCTCATGGTCATGCGGGCAGGAATTCGGCCTTTACCTCATGGGGTCACAGGTCCTGGCACCATGTTTAAATGGCACCCACACAGTCATTCACTCGGTGCAGGCCAGGTGTGTTGTTAACATCTGCTTCACCGTGACGTCTCCTCCAGGCATCGGGGAAAGACGAGAGGCCCTCTTTCCTTAAGATGGGAGCAGCAGGTCCTCCCACCTGACCACACTGGCCTGGGAGAGGTTACCAGGGAGGTCAGTGCCTTTGGGCAACGAAAAAGGACCGCCCTGCAATGTGGGAAAAGAATCACGGATTTGATGCGTTCTGTCAGGGTAACTGAAACTTCTACTCGCTCCAAACTTTCACATTCAGAAGGATATCATGCAATCTAAGGGTTACAGATTCCACAGGGTTGTCACATACAACCAGCAGATGGGACATCAACATTCCCGTACCAGCCTCCCCGAACAGGTGCCGGAATGTGGCGACTAGGGGCTTTTCACAGTAACTTCAGTTGAAGTCTACTTGTGACAATAAGCAATTTTTAAAAAATTTTTTTTCTCATTTTTTTTCAACTCTGCACGACTGCCAGCCACTTGATGCTCATCAACTAATGTGAGAACCTGCACAAATGGTTTATTAATCCCATATTAAGGAGGGCTAAACATACAACAGGCATTCATGCTTCTGAAATACTCTTTCATCCATTGTGTTCGCAGTCAATCCGTCTGTCTTCATGTAGGACAAGATCACCCACAACAGAAGAGAGAATGCGAAGAACAGAGGGACACCCCTGAGCCGAGGATATTCCCTCCCCACAAGTTGCTGGTTGGTGAGGATAGAGATTGTTCCTCTGTAAAAGGCGAGATCGGTCTATCCCAGCAAACTAGTGAGAATCCATTTGGTATACATTGGCCACATGCGGGCAATGTCTGGACTGACTTATAATGTTGAAGCCTGCTGTCAATCACTGGTTATCACTTCTCTCCATTCCAGCTGCCAGCAAGAAAAGACAGAGGAAGATCCCCAAGTGCCTCCGTCCCTCTCCCCAGACCACCTCAGATGAAGAGGCAAAGGACCCATCAGATCAAGACTTGTCACGGCATTCACCTGCACCCTGCAACAATGCACATACACTCACATCAGTGATCTTTGTTCTAGAGTAAGTTCACAATCTGGTGATCATCTCACAGACATGTGCCCACAGGTGGCAGTGGCAACTGAGGCCGCTGGGTTACAGGGATAGGGTGGGGGTGTGGGCTTAGGTAGGGTGCTCTTTCCAAGGGCCGGTGCAGACTCGATGGGCCAAATGGCCTCCTTCTGCACTGTAAATTCTATGATTCTATGACACTCAGAGACCAGGCCCCTGCTAAGTCTAATAATGAGCCTCTGGAATTAAACCAGAAAGAAATATTGGAGAAGCGGAAACCGGCAGGGGAACATCAGGCAGAGTTGTCAGAGACTTTCATCGGACTGGAACAAAGAATGGAGGAGTCCATCCATGTTCTATCTGAAGTTGTGGTTTTGTCATGCAAGCACCTCAAAGTCTCCATTGGAAGGGTGGCAGCTGCCTTGGACACCCAGGAAAACAGCAAATCTGCTGAATTTGCACTCGGACCTGCACAGCATTGCTCTAGCCGTAGGTCTGTTCCAGCAGTGACTAGGCAACAAGGGTAAAGGGAACCCAAAGGGAGGAAGGCTTTCAGCCAGACACCCTGGTTGCATCTATCCAGGTCATTCCATGGGTGTCCTGCCGCTCCATATCCCCTCTACCTGTGACCTAATGAACTTCAGCCGGTTAGACTAAGAGGGTGCACCTGCTCCAGAGTGCAGACCCTTAGCAGGTCAGGGTCATCCAGGCCTCTGGAAGTATTTTTGATGTGCATTTCCATGTTCTTCTTAAAAATAGTGCCATGGGACCTTTTATGTGAGGGCAGAAAGGGCTTCAATGAAAGATGACACCCCCAACAGTGCAGCACTTCCATAGTACTGCACAGAAGTGGGAGCCTCAATCTATGTGTCCAGGTGTCTGGAGTGAATTTGAACCCATAACCTATTATTTAGAAGCAAGACTGCTCTCTCTGAGCCACAGATTCCACTATGCTGCCATAACTGATTCAGAACATTAAAGATGAGCTGACTCTGGATAATTGACCAGTGTTGGCACTGGTTTCTGTTATATTACACTTTGTAGTAATGTGTCGTTATTCTTCGCCTCGTGATCCAGAATGGTCTGATGAGTTAATGATAAAGAAATCACCAATCTTTAGATTGAAGCAAAACTAATTTATTGAATAACGATTAATTTAATAAAGTTCACACACACTGCAGAGCTATAACTACTAATAAAGTAAGGTTGAATCTGTTAAACAGTAATCTATAATCTAGTATTAACTAATTATGTCCTCATGTTAACTCTCTCTCTAATCTAAACTACACCTCGTGCTGTGATCAATCTGTCTTCTCTGCTAACTCTCAACTAAATACCCAGCATTCCCTAAGGTCTGATATTTATACTGGGAACTGGTGGTGCCCTCTAGTGTTTGAATTACACTCAGATGTAAACATACATAGAAACATAGAACATACAGTGCAGAAGGAGGCCACTCAGCCCATCGGTTCTGCACCGACCCACTTTAAGTCCTCACTTCCACCCCATCCCCATAACCCAATAACCCTTCCTAACCTTTTTGGTCACTAAGGGCAATTTATCATGACCAATCTACCGAACCTGCCCATATTTGGACTGTGGGAGGAAACCAGATCACCCAGAGGAAACCCACGCAGACACGAGGAGAACATGCAGACTCCGCACTGACAGTGACCCAGCGGGGAATCAAACCTGGGATCCTGGCGCTGTGAAGCCACAGTGCTATCCACTTGTACCGTGTCGCGTCTTTTCGTCCGACGTCACTTCGTCCAATGGCACTTCGTCCACGTCTTTTGGTCCAACGTCTTTTTGTCCGCACGTCTTTTGGTCCAACGTCTTTTTGTCCGCACGTCTTTTGGTCCAACGTCTTTTTGTCCAATTATCGAATTACAAATTAACTCCGTATAAAACCATTTAATTGATAAAATGCAAGTACAATACAGCAAGTGAATTTAATTGCTAAAATGCAAGTAATTGATAAAATGCAAGTAAAATGCAAGTTGAAAAATGCAGTTTAAAAAATCTAAAAATGCAGTTAAAAAATCTAAAAGTTTACTAATTACTTAAAATTCCCGAAGTTACTTAAAATTGATGTAAATTGTAAGCAACATTCCTCAAGAAATCAATTTTTGTTGTAGAATCATATTCAACGACCAATCTTTTGAGGCGTTCAGTTATTTTCTTATATCGCGTACATGAAGTCGACTGATCTCCCCAAAGAATTTGAGCCTTTTTGCCTATTATGAACCCTTCCTCTTCCTTCAGAGTTTTGATTAACCTCCAGATATTCAAATGAGCTCCACCCGCCGAACGCTTTATCGCAGAATGAAACCCCTCAGCAGCATTATTTGTTCTCGGTAGATCTTGTAGAACACGCTGATTAACATTCCATACAGCTGTCGGGAATGTAGGTGTTTCTCTCCTTCGTCAGGCACCACGTCCTCTCACAATGCCTATGTAAGTCAAGTCGAAGTAAACGATGAATTCAGCAGGTATTTCTTCATCATCTATCAAATCTTCATAAGCCTCTTCGACATCTTCAACGGGGAGGTAAGCTAATGCTGAAAAACATCGAATTTTAAGACAGAATTCAGAGTCTATTGTATTTTTCTTTGAGGCCTAAATCGGTAATTTTTCGAAACACAGATTGGCTCAAATGAAACAAACATGCCACGACAGATGAATTAAGGAATGATGAATTAATTGCCTTGTGAACTGCAACTTCGAAATCTGCCATGATATCAATCGGATCTGCATTAGGTTGCATAATTTTCAATTGGTCAAAAATTAATTAGTATGTCTGCTTTCTTTTATTCGGCAGTAATGCAAAGACCCGTGGAAAACTGCTTCCTTTAACTTGTACATGAATGCAGAACAGTTGAAACCACTGTGGTGGCACAATCTTGAATGTCCCATCGCATGCCCAATGACGATATGATGCTAAATCCTGAAGAGCTCTTTCTGATGCGAATACTAGTAAGCGCTGTTGATCCTCGGCGCCCGAATCGTATCTCAGAAACTGTTCGCCATTGTCAAGTTTACAATATTTGTCAGGTATTTCAAAACCGTGTCTAGCCGCTGGATTAGCGGGAAATCCAGAATTTTTTTGTCGGCACCTTTGAATAGTCCTTGAGATGACGGGCAACCTAGGGAGTTGAGAGCAGGTATTTTCTGATAGCTGCGTAAACTTGGCCGCTAGTATGCTACGCGAACTTGCTGCTATGTTTTCCACTGCTTCATGCTTTATTTCTGCAACTGCTTTTCTAGCATTTAACGAATCAACATCAGCTGGATGAAGGTGCTCATTAGAGAAATAAATAATTTTCGGCTCATTGTTTTCCGTTACCGTGTGAATCCGCACTGAACACAGCCTTCTTTTCTCACATCTCCAGTATTCTTTTCCTAGGTTTGGACTGCTCGAATGAAAATCGTAGATGTAGTTATTTTCATCAGCTACCTTCCTTTTGCTCTTTGTTGACACAATGAACTTTGCCATTTCGGGATGGGCGAATTAAGAAAGAGAACGATAATATCTATCCTTTAACGAGGCTCGTTAAAGGAAAGAGAACGATAATAACTATCCTTTAACGAGGCTCGTTAAAGGAAAGAGACCGGTAATAAAAATCCTTTATTGCATATTATACCTTGCTATGTGCATTAGAGAAGATTTCTATTTACAAAAAGTTAATGTGGGGAGTGGAGTGGAGTGCTAATAAGCAAGTTACAAAAAGTCTTTGACAAAAAAAATCATCCGACAAAAAAACGTAACAAGTCACAAAAAGTCTTTGACGAAAAAAATCATCGGACAAAAAGACGTAGGACCAAAAGATGTGCGGACCAAAAGACGTGGACGAAGTGTCGTTGGACGAAATGACGTCGGACGAAAAGACATAGCACCCACTTGTACTACCGTGCTGCCCAAATGTAATAATTAACCCTTCACTGGCATGCCCATATACATATTATTACAGTTTCATTAGATCGATGGAAGCCCTGCCCCTCCACATATTTTATGTAGCCAGCCTGTGTTTTCTATTAGGTCTAATGACTACATTGAACATTTCAGTTATGTTATTTTAATAGTTGCAGCATAGTGCAATCCTGGCATTACCCAATAAATCTGCAGCCGGTCACAACTTTGTTCTATTCCCACACTGGCCATCTTTGTGTCCAAGTCAAATTTAGCCACTGGAATCCGTCTGTTGGAAGAATGAATTGGCCAAAGTCTGAATCCTCCGAAGTTAAGTAACCTTTTGAATTGTATGCTGCAGTAAAAAAAGGAATGGTGTGTGGGATGAGAGTGTAGTATGTTTGGCGGTATTGAGGTGACTGGTGGTGATTGATGCAGGCCATTTAACTGTCAGGTCTTACTTTATTTTTTTGATTCAGCCTCCCACCTGAAGCTGTCAGGAATTATATAATAATTGATGGGTGGGCATTGAAAATAGGCAGCACCTGAGAACCAGAATGAGGTGAGCGGTCCAAGGCAATTGCAACCAAGAGATGGAGAATGGATGCCTATGGATTTCTTGGAGCACAGAGAACTGAATTACCTACTGAACCCAGAATTTTGAATGTTTAGTTAGGCCTTCACCCATCCATATCCCAACATGCGCACAGTGCGCATTGACCAACATTCGCCTCCAGTTAAGCAATCCTTTGAATTCAAAATTCCCTGTTTTCAAATCTCTCCATGAAACCTTCCAACTGCATAACTCACATCTGCAACCCCCAAACCACAATACTTCCAGTTCTGGCACTTTACCCATTCCTGATTTTAATCATTTTCTTTGTTGCAAAAATGTACTTCATGCATGAAATGTCTAAAAGAACATTACTAAACATTTCAAAATGTTTATTACAGAGTGCAATGATATTCACATTTTCTGCATAGATCAGCTTGCACTCTGAGATGCGTCAATACACATACATTCAATGTGAGACAGGCAGCCTGAGGGGTTCTTCACAGTGCCAGGGTCCCGGGTTCGATTCCCAGCTTGGGTCACTGTCTGTGCGGAGTCTGCAAGTTGTCCCTGCGTCTGCGTGGGTTTCCTCCGGGTGCTCCAGTTTCTCCCACAAGTCCCAAAAGACGTGCTGTTAGGTAATTTGAACATTCTGAATTCTCCCTCTGTGTACCCGAACAGGTGCCGGTATGTGGCGACTGGGGGATTTTCACAGTAATTTCAATGCAGTGTTAATGTAAAGCTACTCGTGACAATAAAGATTATTATTATTAAATTTCCAGCCCCGCACTGGACTTTGGCTGAAAGGCCTTGGGCAGCGATATTTCCCCATTGCAC
This sequence comes from Scyliorhinus canicula, assembly GCF_902713615.1. NCBI lineage: Eukaryota > Metazoa > Chordata > Chondrichthyes > Carcharhiniformes > Scyliorhinidae > Scyliorhinus > Scyliorhinus canicula. Next base: position 66,642,764 of record NC_052154.1, on the reverse strand, counting down.
CTCTTCAGTGGCTGCCCTAATGTCCCTCAGCATGTAGTCCTGGACCTTGAAATGTGCCAGCCTGCAATACTCTGCTATGAACAACTCTATGCACTGGAAGGCAAACAAGTTTTGGGCTAACCAAAGTGCATCTTTCACCGAGCTGATGATCCTCCTGTCGCAGTTGATGTTTGTATCGGTGCGTGTCTCTTGGAACAGCTGTAGAGCACAGAGTCCTGGGTCACGAAGCTGCTCAGGATGAACCTATCTCCAGACCTTCTTTTGCAAAGGCACATTCCAGAATGAGGTGGGCAAAGTGAGGAGGGGGTGAGACTCAGGTCATGTAGAAAGGATCTCATGGGGACGGCCTTTTCTTGCCACCAACCAAGCAAGGTCTTGGTGCCCGTTTGAAAGTTTTGGGGTTGAGGCATTCTGCCAAATGACTTTGACAGTCTGCTTCGGGAACCATCCAATAGGATTAACCATCTCCTGTTCCATGTTACGTGAATACTACTGCCTGATGGACTTATGGTCAAAGGTGCTTCCGTGCCAAAGTTTTTCCAGGAGGGACAGATGGTGCAGCACATTCCAATTATTTTGATTGTTCCACACCAATGTGGCCTGATCTATCCTTCGCAACACCGGGGACAGGTAGAACCTCAGCACATGGTGGCACTTGATATTTGCATACCAAGGATCTATGTACAGTATGATGCAGCCACACAAAAATGGCCACCAGGATGAGGGTAATGTTGGGTATGTGTTTTCCCCCTTTATACAGAGCATGGTTTTTCAAACTTGGGGTTGCAACCCACGAGTGGGGCGTGGGAGAGTTTCAGGAGGACCGCAGAGTGATCGGTCGCAGCATTCCTGATCGCAGGAGAAGTGCCCAAAGACTGCGGCCAGCTTTTAAGAATGTCGGCCGCGACTGGCCTTTAAATACAAACAATGATTCTTCCCCCAGAAGCGGCGATAGAAAGCGGGTCACGCACCCAGCATGTACACTGACGTCATACGCCCTGTAACAGAGGAGAGATACCTCCATTTTATAGCTGCTATCAAGCAAGTAACAGAACTGTGTGAAGAACTGAAGATGGGTCATTTTGTAATAAAGAAGAGAAGGCCAGAGACACAAACAGGCCAGGATCTCACTGAACTGAATCTGCTGGAGAGAGCTTCTCAGGTGAGTCTATGGCAGGACAAAGCAGTGCAGGTGTGAGCTGTATCCAGAGCTCCAGGGCTTCTGGTGAACAACTCATTGAGAAGAAACAGAAATCGGGAACAAAGCAGTATAAAGATGATTTCTTGAGGTGTGACGTTGTTAATTGTGCCAATGTAAATCAGGATGCAAAGCTTATGTGTGTTATATGCAGGAAAGGACTAGCAAACTAAATTTTAAAACCCTCAAAACATCAAAGGCCTTTGAAGGCGAAGTATGGCGACTTCGAGGACAAACCTCTCAAGTTTCTTCAAAAGATGCAGTGAGAATTTAAATTGTCAGCTGAAGTCCTCAGCAGAAATGTAACATTGATTTACAAAGCAATTGAGATCGTGATGACCAAGCAGAGTCACCTGTCGCATTAAAGGTAAGCAATAATGGTGGGTCGCGATGGTTGGCCGGCGTGGGTCCCAAAGGTCGGCCAGTTGGTAAAAGTGGTTCCCGGGAAAAAAAAGTTTGAAAAGCACTCTTCGAGGTTTGTCCACTGTGTCCCTGCTAACATAGTCCAGCAACACCGAGAGTGCCCCACATTTAATGACCAGGTTCTTGCCCGCAATGGAATATGAGCGTCACCCTCACATGCCCAGTTTACATTTGACCCTAGCTACGTGTTCCTTCCAGCATCTTTTTTTTTAATAAACATTTTATTGAGGTATTTTTGGGATAGTAACAACAACAAAATAAACAATATACATGAAACCATAAACATAGTGCAAAAGCCATTTACCTTTTGTACAGGTCCCACCCTTATTGAAACCCTACTCTAATCTAAACTCCCCCCCCCCCCCCCCCCCCCCTCCCGTCTGCTGATGATTAATTTTCCGCAAAGAAGTTGACGAACAGTTGCCACCTCCGGGCGGACCCTAACAGTGACCCTCTCAAGTCAAACTTGATTTTCTCCAAACAGAGAAAGCTAGCCATGTCCGATAGCCAGGTCGCCAACTTCGGGGGCTTTGAGTCCCTCCAAGCTAATAGTTTCCGTCTCCGGGCTACCAGGGAAGCAAAGGCCAGAACGTCTGCCTCTTTCTCCCCTGGATTCCCGGGTCTTCCAACACCCTGAAAATCGCCACCTCTGGACTCAGCGCCTCCCTTGTTTTTAACACCTTGGACATGACGTCCACAAACCCCAGCCAAAATCCCCTAAGCTTTGTGCTAAATTTAGTCACTTCATAAAATTGTCCAGCGTTTTTATAAAAAAACTCATGAGTACTTCTCGATGAACATTATGTGCCCACACAAGTAGTTACTCAAATTCACATCTGCAGTACAATTGCACCTTTGTACTGGAAAATATTATTAGATAATACGTTCCATAAATAAATGGGCACAGTGGTTAGCGCTGCTGCCTCACAGCTCCAGGGTCCTGGGTTCAATTCTGGCCTCGGGTAACTGTGTGGAGTTTGCACTTTCTCCCCCTGTCTGCGTGGGTTTCCTCCGGGTGCTCCAGTTTCCTCCTACAGTCCAAAGATGTGCAGGTTAGGTGGATTGGCCATGCTAAATTGCCCTTAGTGTCCAATAGGTTAGGTGGGGTTACTGGGTTACGGGGATAGGGTGGAGGCGTGGGCTTAAGTAGGGTGCTCTTTACAAGGGCCAGTGCAGACTCAATAGGTAGAATGGTCTCCTTCTGCACTGTAAATTCTATGATTAGAACTTCATGTATCTTACAGAGGAGCACAGGATCAGCAAAGTCATTGCAGCCCATCTGACCAGACAAAACTGCTGAAGGAGATTGGTGAGTCCAAACAGTACTGGCAAATCTTCTTCAGCAGTTTCTGTCATTAGGTGCTGTTGACTTTGTTGATCTGTTGAGCCCCATTGCCTGCTCTGGTCATTCACGTGGGTATTGATCAACCTATGTATAATGTTGTGGCATGATGAAGATATTTAGGGAATGAGTTCCAGTTAGTAGGTTATAAACTGAAAACTATGTTGATGTATTTAAATGGAAGCCAGCGAAGGACATGAGAGAGAAAAGAATGGAAGGATATCCGCATAGGGCTGGATGAAGTATGGTGGGAAGTGGCTCATATGGAACCTAAACACCATTTCGGCTAAATGGTCTGTTCCCTGTGGTAAATGTTTGATAATTCTAGAAGAGAGGAGGCAACTAGAGATAGAAGACCAAGGGGATGAGCTGGGTCACAAGGCTGAAGAAGGGTGTGGATCAAGGATAAGGAAGGACTTGTAGCCCGGGATAAGGATTTTGAATTCAGTGTGTTGGGTGACGGAGCACCAGTAGATGTCAGCGAGGAGTTGTGTGAAGGACTTAGTGTGAGAGCATGGAGTTTTGTACAAATTGGACTTTATGTAGGGTGGAACACAGGAGGCCAATGAGGGAATTCTAGTGGTGAGATTCAGATGACAAAAATATAAATCAGGATATCAACAATAGTACCAGATATTTATGGAGTTTGGAGCCAGTTGAAAATACCTGCTGTAAAATTGCTGTCCAACCTAACTTTTGTTTGATTGTGCTGTTTCGGGGCTCTTTATTTTTGAAAATATGATTTTTCGTCTTTCAACTGACTGAAACTTTTGCAATTTGAACAGAGCAAACTTTTAAAAAAATCCATGGCCACATTTCAAGGTGAAGCTGAGAAACAAACAAACCCCTTCAGGGGAGTGTGAAGAGAGAGACATTTCCTGTAATCCAGACACCCATCGAAACTTGTTACTGTCTCAGGAAGAGACATTAAAAGTGTAAAGCACTGGATTTTGAAACATTGGTTGCCACAGACAGACCCACCCAAGACCACGTAGAAATACACAATGGGTGACGTATTTCACGGCAAGGTTGCCAGCCACTAGAGCGAGAGGAGCTAAGTATGTTCAAGGTTAAGATAGACGGATTTTTAATCAGGATGGGAATCGAGGGTTATGGGGATAAAGTGGGAAAGTGGAGTTGAGGGTTATATCAGATTGGTCACGATCTCATTGAATGATGGAGCAGAATCAATGGGCCGAATAGCCTACTTCTGCTCCAGAAAGTCTTCATCAGAGGAAACAACCTGAGGGCTGCTCACTCTCTCCATCTCTCTCTTTAGTATTAAGCATGTCAACCGGTTTGAGAAATCAACTCTACCAAAAACGTATCAGCGAACTGAGATCTCTTAATAATGGCTACATCTGACCGCATTGAAGAAGCAAGCTGACCCTAATCAGTCACTTGTGTTTAAAATCCACGTCGGGACAATCAAAGGACACTTAATTGTATATTCTGATACATGTTCACTTCAAACATGCTTCATTTTCAGCTCTTTGGGTGAATGAATTTGCTCTGTATTTCACTCAAGACCTTTGTGTGATTAGATCTTTATTGCTTACAACTCCAATAATTAAATGCATTCTCATTTAGAATAGGCATATCCTCATAAAAGTAAACTTAAACCTTTGGTGTGGCCAACTGAGGAGGTTAAATAGAGGGGAGCCGGTTCACCCTTCTCACCCAGTCATAATAGTTTGTGTGTGTTTTACTGTCATAAAAAAGTAAGATGTGTCTTTTACAGTGCTTCTCAAAATTAGAGGGCAATCATTGTTGTAATGCAGCAGCCAATATGTACACAGAAAACTCCCAAAGCAGTGGTATGCAAATGACCAGATAATCTGTTGTTGTCAAGAGTCATCCAGACTCGAAACATTAGCTCCCTTCTATTTCCACAGATGCTAAGAGACCTGCTGAGATCGTCCAGGATTTTCTGAATCTGTTTTTGCGATGTTGATTGAGGGATAAATATTGGCTGAAACAAAGGGGAGAAGAATATTTGAATACCAGGGTTACCTGCCCTGCTCTTCTTTGACTGGGTTTCATGACAGCGGGGCACATAACATCCAGCTGGTGGTCTTTCCATCACCTATTCGCCCACTCTCAACCTGTCTGAAATTTTACTGGAGGCAGGGGTGATGTCAGGAGACTTATCCACACTTTGCCTGTTGAAGCCCTTAGGTAGCCCTGCCAGTATTTTACCCATGGAGAGGCAGGCCAACATAATGCAGGAAGCCTAGCAGCTTTATCTGCATGGGCTGATGTCAGGCCATGTGGGGGTGAGGGGGGGGGACCTCTTTTGTGGGTCCCCTGGGCCCATCGGAGGCATTCGCCCTTTCCCAGTGTTAATCCCCCCTTTAACCCTCCAGCCGTCCCAACCCACATTCCCCTTATTAAGACCTCCTACTCAGATTTACCTAGGCTCCTCCATGTGGTGGTATTGCCTGTAGTCCCAGCACTAGCCACTGCTCTTGGCTAGCGCTGCAGAGCCACATACTCTAAGGTGGGACTTCCTCCTGTCAGAAGTCTTACCTTAAACTAAAGCAATTAACACTGCTCCCAATAATAAACTGTTGCACGGCAACCATAAGGACCATGTACAGGTTCCTCCCACCACTTCCCTTCAACTTAGACCCTTTAGTTGATGGGACGAGGACTGTGGCATGTCTTAAAATCCAGCCCATAAGATGGTTATAAACTCTGGAGTTTCCACCTACACAAAATAGCATGGTCTACCCATGTTAGACTGCCAGATTTAAACGCTGGGTGAGTTTATAGAATCTCTACCGTGCAGAAGGAGGCCATTCCGCCCATCAAGTCTGTGCCGCCCGTTCGAATGGACACTTTACACATGCCCTCCCCGCCCTATCCCCAAAAATGGAACCTAACCTGCACATCCTTGGACACTAAGGAGCAATTTAGCATGGCCAATCCACCTAACATGCACATCTTTGGACTTTGGGAGAAAACCAGAGCACCCAGAGGAAACCCACCCAGACACGGGGAGACTGTGCAAACTCCACAACAGACAGTGACCCAAGGCTAGAATTGAACCCGGGTCCCTGGTGTTGTGAGGTAGCAGTTCTAACCACTGAGCCACCGTGCCGTCGAGTTCTACGACTCAAGACGTGCATGTACATCAGCTGTTCCTATTGACTTGTACTCATCTTTTTAAAAGACTAGTGATGAAAGATTGGGTTGCTGCGATTTTGGGCATGGGGCCACGATTCGCGACCTGCCCTCACCCATTCAGATCAAAGTTGGCAGCACACACATTTGATGCTGCCACTTCAGCTACATGATTGTAGTGTCTGGCTGAGCAGATCCCGTGCTGCTGTTGTCCTCTTGTTATTGCTGATGCATCTGTGCTCAGCAGAGGTGCACAGCAACATTGTTCAGACACCATGTGGTGCAGCCCGCCTGTTGTTCTTAAAGGCAGGCTGTCGTTCTTTAAGGGGAGTTGCACTGAAGAATAATGCTGCAATTTTAATCCTGGCAAAGTGAACACCAGTACAGAGAAAAGGTTTCAGAGTGATAGATGCCGTGCTGGAGGCATTAGGGTTAGAGGATGAGCAGGTGGAGACATGCCATAGTCTGGCAGCGGGCCAGGATACCCTCAATGGTACTTCCACTAGGGATGAGAAGTTGCCTGATTTCCAGGCAGTGCTGCTTGTTCTCAGGCCATCTTTCTGTTTCTTACATACAATCAGTGAAATAAGGTGAGAATATGTTCAGAATCCATTCCATTAGAATCTATTCTCCCATTCCGCCCTCATCCTGCCCCAGAATATCCAAAAGCACAGGAGTGAGTGGAGATGGAAAATGGCTGGTCATCACAATATCAAAAGTAACATATCTTTGTAATGTGTTTGAAAAAATATGGCAGCCCAGTCTTTCCTCCTTTAATGTTCATTAACAGGAGAGTTGATTTGGGCTAGGCATAAAAGTAATGTATTGTGGTACAGTATAAATAAACCTACTTGCACCAAATCAGGAGAGCTGCACCAAGAAATTATGCGCGCGATTCTCCGCAAAGGCGGAGAGTCTTAAAGGCTGCCGTGAAACTGGCCGTGTTTCATGGCAGCCTCCGCGCCCCCTCCCGGGACCCGATTCTGCTCCCCGGTCGGGGCTAGCAGCACGGCCCCGTGAAGCACGGCATCGCAGGCTTAGCGAACTTCGCTAAGCCCGCACACCAAGGGTAACGGCGGCTGACGCGCACGATGACGCAGCCGCGCATGCGCGGATTGGACGTCTACAATCCGCGCATGCGCGGATGACGTCATCACGCATATGCGTGAAACCCGCGCATGCGCGGGCCGTTATGCCCCTCAGCCGCCCCGCGGACTGATGCAGCGGGGTGGCGGAGGAACAAAGTGTGCGCGGGGTTCGGACCCGCTGCCCGCGATCGTTGGGCACCGATCGCAGGCCCATGCCACCCTTGGCACGGCCATGGTGCGGCCATGCCAATCGGTGGCATGGTTCTCCAGAACGGCACTTTGCGGCCGTTTTCACGAATGGTGAGAGCAGGTGTGTTGGAGTTCGAGAAAACGGCCGTAAAGGTCTGGGAAATCGGCCCACTGGCTAGGGGAGAATCGCTGCTCACCGTTTTTTACGCCGAGCAGCGATTCGTATCGTGGGGTGGGGGGGGGGGGGGGGGGGGAGAATAGCGGGAGGTCGGGAAAAATGTCGGGAAGGCCCTCCCGCTATTCTCCGACCCGTCATGGGGGGGCGGAGAATCGCGCCCTATGTTCAGCATCGTATGAACTAGAGAGACCCTAATGTACCCAAGGAACTCTCGCTCAGTGGACATTAGTTCAGTTCATACCTTGATTCATTTGAGAAAGAATTAAAAAGTATGCATGCCTTGTGTTACTAATGATCTCCTAATTAACCTCGTTCACAGGAGAACTGCCATTTGGAAGCATGTCAGCATACGGAGCATCCAAAGCAGCGTTGGAGTTTTTTTCAGACATTTTGCGTCAAGAGATGAAAGCTTGGGGAGTACAGATATCCATCATCCAGCCTGGTGCCACAAAAACAGGTAAAATGTTGAGTTTCATTTGACTAACATATTGAGTTAACAATTATAAATTGCATTCATAAAGCATTCAGAACATCATGGTTAAAGATCCCAAGGTATATCACATGGTAAATGGGCACTAAGTGGTTTGTAAAAATAACATAAAGGGAGTTTGTTTAACTTATTCATTTACGGGAGATGGGCATCGCTGGCTGGGCCAGCATTTATTGCCCATCCCTAACTGTCCTCCATTTCAGAGGGTATTTGAGAGTCAACCACATTGCTGCGGAGTCACATGTAGGCCAGACCACTAAGGGTGGCAGATTTCCTTCCCTAAATGGCATCAGTGAACCAGATGGGATTTTACAACAATCGACAATGGTTTCATGGTCGTCAAAAGCACATTCATAATAAAGAGACTTTTAAAGATGAACAGATGTGGGGAGGTGGTTTCAGACATTTGGCTAAGTTGGTTGTGAGCTCTACACCAATCGAGGTGGAAATCTGGGGGAATCTGAAGGAGGACTGAAGTAGATAAAGGTGAAACCATAAAGGAATTAATAAACAAGTATGAGTGTTTTGAATTCAGTCTACTGGTGGAGGGTGTGTCAGTGGCAGCCAGGTAAAAAAAACAGGTCAACAAAGCTTAGTAGAGGCCAGGATGCAGGCGGTGGGTGGGTCTGAGTTTGTGATGAAGCTTGAAGTACGAGTTTGAAGAAGCAAGAGCCAGGGTTAAGAGGATGGAGTTTTCTCTGGAGCCAAATAAAATGTAATGTTTTTCACAATAATTGTAATTTCATCCAATTAATTAGAGAAAACTGAAGCCATTGCCTTTGACTGTAGCTCCAATCACTATTCCCTAGCTATCCTCCATCCCCCCTCGCTGCCAACCGTCTAAACTAAACCAAACTGTTGGCAACCTTGATGTCTTATTTGACCTAGAGATGAGCTTCCGACCACATTTCTGTGGCTGCACCAAGACCACCTATCTCCGCCTCCATGACATGACCTAACTTTGCCTCTGACTCAACTCATCTGCCAGTAAAACCCTCTTCTATGCCTTTGTTACCTCTAGACTTAATTATTCCAATGCACTCCTGGCTGGTCACTCGCATGCTAACCTCCGTAAACATAAGCCCGTCCAACACTATGCTACTGATGTCCTTTCGTCAAAAAAAGAATATTTTAGTGTCACAAGTAGACTTACATTAACACTGCAATGAAGTTACTGTGAAAAGCCCCTAGTCGCCACATTCCGGCACCTGTTCGGGGACACAGAGGGAGAATTCAGAATGCCCAATTCACCTTATAAGCACAGGTTTTGTGGGAGAAAACCGGAGCACCCTTAGGAAACCCACACAGACACGGGGAGAATGTGCACAGTGACCCAAGTGGGAATCGAACCTAGGTCCCTGGCAACAGTGAAGCAACAGTGCTAACCACTGTGCTACCATGTCGCCCATATCAAGTCCCGTTCACTTATTATCCCTGAGCTCACAGATGTATGTTGCCTTCCAGTCAAGAAACATCTGGGGCGCAATTCTCCGCACTCACGACGGTGTGGGGAATAGCGGGGTTCGTAAAATTTTACGGCCACGCTAGTCTGACGCCCTCCCGCTATTCTCCCCCCCCCCCCCCCCCCACGCCCGACTCCCGACACGAATCGCTGCCGCCGTTTTTTTACGGCCAGCAGCGATTCTCAGCTGGCCGATGGGCCGAGTTCCAAGCCCTTTATGGCTGTTTTTATGAACGGCAAACACACCTGGTCTGGCCGTTCGTAAAAACGGCCGTAAAGTGCCGATTTTTAAAACCATGGCACCGATTGGCACGGCTGTATCACTTCGCGGGGCGGCTGAGGGGCATCCCGGCCCGCGCATGCGCGGGTTTCGCGCAAATGCGCGATGACATCATCCGCGCATGCGCGGGTTGGAGTCTTCCAATCCGCGCATGCACGGCTGACGGCATGTGACGCGTCAGCCGGCGCAAACTCTGGCAAGCGGGCTTAACGAAATTCGTTAAGCCCGCGATGCCGGAGTTCACGGCGGCGGCATGCTAGCCCCGACCGGGGACCAGAATCGGTTCCCGGTCGGGGAGGGGGAGGCTGGCGTCAAACCCGCCCGGATTTGACGCCAGCCTTACGATTTCTCCCTCTCTGGGAGAATCGCGCCCCTGATTTTTTAAATTCCAAACCCCCCCAAAAAAAAACATCCAAGATACCTGCACTCTCCTCATTCTGACATATTGAATATCGCTGATTTTAATTCCTCCATCATTGGTGGCCACAATTCTCTTACCTGATCTCTGCAATTCCTCCCTACGCCTCTTTGACTTTCTGCCTCTCTTAGACGCTCCTTAAAACATACATCTTTGACCAAGCTTTTGGTCATCTGTCCTAATATTGTCTTTTGTGACTTGGTGCCTAATTTTGCCTCAGAAAACTCATGAATCTGCTTGAGATGCTTTACTGCATTAAAGGTGCGAGATAAGCATAAATTGTTATTGGAGAAAGTTCTGACTCATCCATGAACTTGACGGTGAGAATTATATTGTCACCATTTTGTATTTATTCTGACCCTGTAACTAAATAGAGTGTGAAAATGAGGAAAGTGGAGGCAACCCAAAATTTTAGTTACTGTAGAGATGATTCCAGTTTAATTCCCGCCTTGGTTGACTGTGTGGCGTTTGTACGTTCTCCCTGTATCTGCATGGGTTTCCTCCCAGATTAGGTGAATTGGCCATTCTCAATTGGCCCTTAGTGCCCAAACGTTTCGGTGGGGTTATGGGGATAGGATGGGAATGTGGGTCTAGGTGGCGTGCTCTTTCAGAGGGCTGGTGAAGACTCAGTGGGCTGAATGGTCACCTTCTGCACTGTAGGGATTCTGTGATTCTATGGGCGCAATTCTCCGCACTCACGACGGTGCGGAGAATAGCGGGGTTCGTAAATTTTTACAGCCACACTAGTCTGACGCCCTCCCGCTATTCTACCCCCCCCCCCCCCCACGCCCGACTCCCGACACGAATCGCTGCCACCGTTTTTTTACGGCCAGCAGCGATTCTCAGCTGGCCGATGGGCCGAAGTCCAAGCCCTTTACGGCCGTTTTTACGAATGGCAAACACACCTGGTCTGGCCGTTCGTAAAAACGGCCGTAAAGTCCCGATTTTGAAAACCATGGCACCGATTGGCACGGCAGTACCATGGCCGTGCCAAGGGTGCCATGGGCCCGCGATCGGTGGGCACCGATCGCGGGCAGCGGGTCCGATTCCCGAGCACTCTTTGTCCTTCCGCCGCCCCGCTGTATCACTTTGCGGGGCGGCTGAGGGGCATCCCGGCCCGCGCATGCGTGGGTTTCGCGCAAATGCGCGATGACGTCATCCGCGCATGCGCGGGTTGGAGTCTTCCAATCCGCGCATGCGCGGCTGACGTCATGTGACGCGTCAGCCGGCGCAAACTCTGGCAAGCGGGCTTAACGAAATTCGTTAAGCCCGCGATGCCGGAGTTCACGGCCGCGGCATACTAGCCCCGACCGGGGACCAGAATCGGTTCCCGGTCGGGGAGGGGGAGGCTGGCGTCAAACCCGCCCGGTTTTGACGCCAGCCTTACGATTTCTCCCTCTCTGGGAGAATCGCGCCCCATGACTTTGACGAGAGTGTACTTGCTAGTGTGGGCCAAGTGGTGAGCAATAGGGCAAGAAGAGGTGGGCAACACATGATCAAGTTTAGCCCTGAGCACAGTAAGGCACCAAGAAAGAAACACCATCTTGTTTAGATTTACTTGCCTTAGGCTACAAATACTTCCCCCAGATTTGCTCAATGCTTTGCTTGTGTATAACATCTGAAGAACAAATTCAGTATAATCCCAGTGATTCAATTGTTAACTGACAAAGGTCAAGGTAAATAATGTCATTTTTTTTCACATTTTGTGTTTAAAGCTCAAGTTGGGAATGTTAACTTCTGGGAGCAACAACATAAAAAACTTATGGATGGCCTCTCTCCAGAGCTTCTACATGACTACGGAGAAGAATACATTGCTGAAATACAGCAAAGGATCGTGGCAATTGGTCATACATTCCGACAGGATGTAGGCCCAGTAATCAACACAATTGTAACTGCTTTGTTAGCACAAAACCCAAAGCCGAGATACACCACTGAGTTTGTGATCGATGTGCTAAAAATTCTTTACTATTATCTGCCTTCTTTGGTCACTGATAGTGTCCTTAATCAGATATTTATTGTACACAAACTCTTGCCAAACGGTGTAAAGAGAAGTAACATCAACCAATAGAACTCCTTTCTGATCTTTGTCAACTGCATATTGTATCTAATGCTTTCAAATTGTAATTTTACTGCTGACGACCAGTAGGTTAGTGTGATGTAATGCTGAATATTAATATTAAATGCGAGTAACTTTGTACTAAAGGAAAGTGGAAAATAAATTGCTATATTCTAGCCGTGAATAGTGATGCTTATAGAAGCAATTTGAGGACACCCGTACTGATTCTGTGCGTTATGAAAGGGGTAAGGAAATGTGGCAGCGCCTGTTCCTCTTCACTGCCTCTGGGGAATATTTCATTCCTAGATAAAGCAAAAAACACAACAATGTGGAGACCCATTATCACAGGTCTCTGTCCGCACTGGACGAGGATGATCTGGGAATTCCTGAGGTTATGGCACTGGGCTTGTGTCAGAAGTAGCCACATGAGAATGGTATTGAGATGGGACAGGGTATTCGCAACCGTCCGTCTCATTTTATCATCAGCTCATTTTCGGGCACCCCCATGGATGGATGCCAAACGAAAACTGTTGGTGGGCCGAGAGAAAACTGATGGTGGGGCTTGAACTGAGTTGCATTACTCGTCAGAGATGATATCACAGCTGTGATTAAGGAGGGCACGATAGAGGATTCGAGCACTGAGGAAATATGGGTGGAGCTAAGAAATAGGAAGGGTGCAGTAACATTGTTGGGACTTTACTACAGGCCTCCCAAAAGTGAGCATGAAGTAGAGGTACAAATATGCAGACAGATTATAGAAAAATGTAGGAGCAATAGGGTGGTTGTGATGGGAGATTTTAACTTCCCCAACATTGAATGGGATTCGTGTAGTGTTGGAGGCGTAGATGGAGCAGAGTTTGTAAGGAGCATCCAGGAGAGTTTTTTAGAGCAGTATGTAAATAGTCCAACTCGGGAAGGGGCCATACTGGACCTGGTATTGGGGAATGATCCCGGCCAGGTGGTTGATGTTTCAGTCGGTGATTAATTTGGGAATAGCGATCACAATTCCGTAAGTTTTAGAATACTCAAGGACAAGGACAAGAGTGGTCCGAAAGGAAGAGTGCTAAATTGGGGAAAGGCAGAGTATAACAAAATTCGGCAGGAGCTAGGGAATGTGGATTGGGAGCAGCTGTTTAAGGGTAAATCCACATTTGAAATGTGGGAGTCTTTTAAGGAAAGGTTGATTAGAGTGCAGGACAGACATGTTCCTGTGAAAATGAGAGATAGAAATGGCAAGATTAGGGAACCATGGGTGACGGGTGAAATTGTGAGACTAGCTAAGATGAAAAAGGAAGCATATGTAAGATCGAGGCGACTCAAAACTGATGAAGCTTTGGAGGAATATCGGGAAATTAGGACAAATCTCAAACGCGCAATAAAAAGGGCTAAAAGGGGTCATGAAATATCTTTGGCTAACAGGGTTAAGGAAAATCCCAAAGCCTTTTATTCGTATGTAAGGAGCAAGAGGGTAACTAGGGAAAGGATTGGCCCACTCAAAGACAAGAGAGGGAATTTATGCGTGGACTCAGAGGAAATGGGTGAGATTCTTCATGAGTACTTTGCATCGGTATTCACAAAGGAGAGGGACAAGACGGATGTTGAGGCTAGGGATGGATGTTTAAATACTCTAGGTCAAGTTGTCATATGGAAAGGGGAAGTTTTGGGTATTCTAAAAGACATTAAGATGGACAAGTCCCCAGGACCGGATGGGATCTATCCCAGGTTCCTGAGGGAAGCGAGGGTCGAAATAGCTGGGGCCTTAACAGATATCTTTGCAGCATCCTTGAGCACGGGTGAGGTCCCGGAGGACTGGAGAATTACTAATGTTGTCCCTTTGTTTAAGAAGGGTAGCAGGGAAAATCCAGGGAATTACAGACCTGTTAGCTTGACGTCAGTGGTAGGCAAACTGTTGGAGAAGATACTGAGGGATAGGATCTATTCACATCTGGAAGAAAATAGACTTATCAGTAATAGGCAGCATGGTTTTGTGCAAGGAAGGTCATGTCTTACAAACCTAATAGAATTCTTTGAGGAAGTGACAAAGTTAATTGATGAGGGAAGGGCTGTAGATGTCATATACATGGACTTTAGTAAGGCATTTGATAAGGTTTCCCATGGCAGGTTGATGGCAAAAGTGAAGTTGTATGGCGTTCAGGGTGTACTAGCTAGATGGATAAAGAACTGGCTGGGCAACAGGAGACAGAGAGTAGTGGTGGAAGGGAGTGTCTCAAAATGGAGAAGGGTGACTAGTGGTGTTCCACAGGGATCTGTGCTCGGACCACTGTTGTTTGTGATCTACATAAATGACCTGGAGGAAGGTATAGGTGGTTTGATTAGTAAGTTTGCAGGTGATACTAAGATTGGTGGAGTTGCAGATAGCGAGAAGGACTGTCAGAGAATACAACAAAATATAGATAGATTGGAGAGTTGGGCAGAGAAATGGCAGATGGAGTTCAATCCAGGCAAATGTGAGGTGATACATTTTGGAAGATCAAATTCAAGAGCGGACTATATGGTCAATGGAAGGGTCCTGGGGAAAATTGATGTACAGAGAGATCTGGGAGTTCAGGTTCATTGTACCCTGAAGGTGGCAACGCGGGTTGATAGAGTGGTCAAGAAGGCATACAGCATGCTTGCCTTCATCAGACGGGGTATTGAGTACAAGAGTAGGCAGGTCATGTTACAGTTGTATAGGACTTTGGTTAGGCCACATTTGGAATATTGTGTGCAGTTCTGGTCACCACATTACCAGAAGGATGTGGATGCTTTGGAGAGGGTGCAGAGGAGGTTCACCAGGATGTTGCCTGGTATGGCGGGTGCTAGCTATGAAGAAAGGTTGAGTAGATTAGGATTGTTTTCGTTGGAAAGACGGAGGTTGAGGGGGGACCTGATTGAGGTATACAAAATTATGAGAGGTATGGACAGGGTGGATAGCAACAAGCTTTTTCCAAGAGTGGGGGTGTCAGTTACAAGGGGTCACGATTTCAAGGTGAGAGGGGGAAAGTTTAAGGGAGATGTGCGTGGAAAGTTTTTTACGCAGAGGGTGGTGGGTGCCTGGAACGCTTTACCAGCGGAGGTGGTAGAGGCGGGCACGATAGCATCATTTAAGAGGCATCTAGACAGGTATATGAACAGGCGGCAACAGAGGGAAGTAAACCTTGGAAAATAGGAGACAGGTTTAGATAAAGGATCTGGATCGGCGCAGGCTGGGAGGGCCGAAGGGCCTGTTCCTGTGCTGTAATTTTCTTTGTTCCTTGTTCTTTAGCTTAACCAAAGATGAGGAAAGATGTATCTGTACTGAAGAGATACGGTCAGATCTTGCAGTGGTCGCGAGCTGGCGGGTGACCTAGCGTAACCCAAAGATGAGGAAAGATGTATCTGTCCTGAAGAGATACTGTCAGATATTGCAGTGGTCGCGAGCTGGCGGGTGCCCTAGCGTAACCCAAAGATGAGGAAAGATGTATCTGTCCTGAAGAGATACTGTCAGATATTGCAGTGGTCGCGAGCTGGCGGGTGACCTAGCATAACCCAAAGATGAGGAAAGATGTATCTGTCCTGAAGAGATACTGTCAGATATTGCAGTGGTCGCGAGCTGGCGGGTGCCCTAGTGCGCTTGGTTTCCTGTCACAGTCAGCTCGATACAAGAGTGTCTTGGCCCTCAAACCAGATTGAGTGTCCCAGTGGGATTTCCAGGCAGCCAGCATTCTGCTGGCTCACTCCTAGATACTGCTCTGGGGGAAAATATACCCTATATCTTCTTGAATACTATTCGGACAAGGCCAAAAATCCTATCCACAGAGTCAACATTTCACTTTTCTCATGGATACGTTTGTGTACGTCTAAGTATCCGAATTGGACTTTATTTCTCTCCTGAGTGTGCTGGGAGTCTTGACCTTTTCATCTAGGTTTCCCAGTGAAAATAAACAGTAATATAAATCAATTCCTGTGCATTAATCTTGCTTTATTCTGCGAAATATAGCTTGTTTGAAAACAAAGCTTTAAGAACAACCACCATCAAAACTTCTAGGCTTATATGTGATTAGAATGAATTTGGCTACGTTATGAAACAAACTTTATCGTGTAACATGAAGATGTAAAGATCAAAGAAGTTAAGTTTATACAAATCCTCCAGGCTCTTTTCTTTTACAAGTTACTGTTGCACACAGACAATTTGATGGTTAATAAAAATTATGGAGTCCAGACCTAGAAGGTGTTGGCAGCAGAAACTTTATTTTGGCTATCACAGAAACTACACCCAGTGCTCCAGTAACTTGTCGTAAGAACAAAGAGAACAAAGAAAATTACAGCACAGGAAAAGGCCCTTCAGCCCTCCCAGCCTGCGCCGATCCAGACCCTTTATCTAAACCTGTCTCCTATTTTCCAAGGTCTACTTCCCTCTTTTCCCGCCTGTTTGTATACCTGTCTAGATGCCTCTTAGATGATGCTATCGTGCCCGCCTCTACCACCTCCGCTGGTAAAGCGTTCCAGGCACCCACCACCCTCTGCGTAAAAAACTTTCCACGCACATCTCCCTTAAGAGGATCAGCAAGGAGCGGGAGAAAAATAACGTCTGTGATAACAAATGGCACTTATTCTGCCATATATGCCAGACACGGGTACCTGCTAATGGCAGCGGAGATGTGCCTGAGGAGGCTTAGCTGCGAGATAGTGACACAGATATGTCCTTCTGAAGGCCCTCACACAACATGGAATGTCAATATAGCATTATCTGTATCCATAAAAGTCAATGTGAGCTATATTCTGTTTTGGGAGAGATATAGGAGCCATTCCAGTTGTACCAAAGAGAGAAATGATGTGTTATCTAAGAGAGCCAATATTGTACTTGCATTCAGTAACTGGCCAACTCCAGCAATGAGTGGGCAACACAATTTTGAAGAAGTGCTTCCTTTTCCAGAACCAGAGGAGTACAATTCTTGCTTGGGTTCTAGGCACAAGTCTCTACACCCAGTGACCTGGATCCGGAATCGAACCCGGGTCCTTGGTGTCGTGAGGCAGCAGTGCTAACCACTGCGCTACAGATGCTTTCTGCATTACCCTTTTTGTGTCGGGTGGAAGACTGGTGCTAGAGAGGTAAAAAACTCCTTGTCAAATGCAAACAGGAGTGGAAAGTAGGTGCAATAAAGTTATAACCAGAGTTACCAAACATACCAGTGGCATCTTGAAACAGCACAAAACCAATTAGGGACTGTGTGGATAACACCCCCAGGATTTCCAGAATATTTTCTCTGTCTATGCAAAATAATCACACAGTAGAAGATGAAAATGACAATGGGAAATAGTGGTGGTATCAGCTATGTTGAAAGGAACATTGGTTAATTAAATCCTTTCGTGGGTGTGATGACCCTTGATCTGGAAGCAGTACGAAAAGGAAAATTTGTAATTTCTTAAAAATGTCTGTGGTGTCAGGGAAACGAGATAGTTTTAAGTAATTATATTTGTATTTGTGGGAATAGAAGCAAGGTATGGCCGTCAGTAAATTTAATTTTGTGTTTGTGAAAGGTAAAACTTTAGTTAGCTTCATGTTAAACAAAGGTGTTTGCATGTCTGTGGGTTTTGCTTTCATTTTAAATTGTGCCTGCATTGTAATTAAAATGTTTACGATGTAAAAACAAACAGGGTTTAAAGAAAGACTAGGATGTTGCTTAGCAACTAGGGGCCACACTGAAAGCATAAGCACTTGTGGTTCAGATAGAACCAGGTAGCTGAGAGGAAAGCAGCTCTCACAGAAACTGCCAGCAGAGTGGCAGGACAATGGAGTAAAGGGTAGAAAACAAATTCCAAAGTTAAAGCAGAGATAGTTCTTGAAACCAGGGGGTGAAAAGAGAAGTCCCTGGAAGACTGAAGTCAAAGGGGCAAATAACTGGAACCTGAACAAGGCACTGTTCACTGAAGTTATGGGCCAGGGTTTAGAGAACCCCAAAGTGTATCATGGAGTTCACCTGACCCACAACTTTTACTAGATTGTGGTGTGGGGAGCACATGGCCCACTCCACAGGTGTGGTGCAGCAGAAATTTTAAAGTAATTTTCAAAGCAAAACAATGTTTATTCTATGAACTCAGTCAACCTTTTTAAAACATATAGTGAATATCTTAGCAACCATCAATTGAAATACAACCCCCAAAGAACACAACATTCTAAGTAATACTTAAACTTTCCTTTTAGCATCCATAAGACAACAGAACCCTTTGTACAGAAAGACATCAGGCTTAACTTCACTACTGAGAACAGTTACCATGTTGAAATCACCAAATGGACATTCATAAGCCTGCAGAGATTCACACACATCCTGCTGTGATTGCAACTTCTCCAAAACTAAAACTAGGACAAAAAAACCCACACACCCAAGCTTTTCCTCAAAGTGAAACTAAAAAGCAGAGCCAGAGCTCAGCTGCACCCACACTCTGACATCACTGCAGCCACTTGAGCAGACAAACATTTCTTAAAGTGACATTTCCATGACAAAAGAAAGAGACAGAGGCTCCCAGTTGAAGACAGCGCTGAAAGGAGTAGACCTGGTGAATTTGGCTAGCGGGGAAGGCAAATATCTTATGTAATCCTAAGGTTGGTGTAACTACAATACAGCTTGTGAAGCAATGGTGTTCTGTGGTGTGACTGGGTACCTGGGAGATTGCACAAGACAATCCAAGGCAGAGCAATAGTGATAGGAGAGATTGAAATCCTGGAAGTGGATCCTGGATGAAGGCATCTGAGAGAGATCCTTGCTTAGGAGAAGTTTTCAAAGTGTGTTCCTCAAAAGTGGTGATTGGAAACCCTTGTGTGGAAGTCAGATTTCCAGTAATACCAGTGTGTGGGAAGTATCTGGGATAATTACACAGAATATAAATTGGGTGGCCTCTGTCACTTGGTTTCAGAATGTGCTGTGCCTGACCACATTTTGCCTATTGGTTTACATGGACTGTGCACTTACTGAGAACATTAGAATTTAAGGTACTTTGTAACTTGTGTAATCCTTATGAATTTGTAAAGACCTTTTAAGGTGTATTGGGAGTGAGGGAGTAGTGTATTGTAGTTGATCTTTTTTTGTTTCATGTTTTATTCTTTTGTTAAAAGTTAATTGCCAGTCCTGTGACTCTATTCACCTAAGTCTCTGAAGAAAAAGAAAAAGACATGCGGCTGGATTCTCTGTTGCTGACACTAAGGGCGCGATTCTCCGTAAATGCGGCGAATCGTAAAGGCTGCCGTGAAACTGGCCATGTTTCACGGCAGCCTCCGTGCCCCCTCCCAGGACCCGATTCTCCCCCCCCCCGGGCGGGGCTAGCAGCGGGGCCCCATGAAGCACAGCATTGCGGCTTTAGCGACCGTCGCTAAGTCCGCGCGCCAAGCGTCACGCCGGCTGATGCGCACGATGAAGTCAGCCGCACATGCGCGGGTTGGACAGCTCCAACCCGCGCATGCGTGGGGCCATCATCTCCCTCGGCCGCCCCGCGGACTGATCCTGCGGGGCGGCGGAGGGAGAAAGAGTGCGTCCGTTACGGACGCACTGCCCGCGATCGGTGGGCACCGATCGCGGGCCCATGCCCCCCTTGGCACGGCCGTGGTACGGCCATGCCAATCGGGGCCCTGGATGCCCAGAACGGGCATGTTGCGGCCATTTTTACGACGGGAAGCTAGCAGGTGTGTTTGCTGCCATAAAAACGGCCGTAAAGGCCTGGGAACTCGGCCCATCGGCCTGGGGAGAATCGCTGTTCGCCGTAAAAAACGGCGAGCAGCGATTCGTGTCGTGGGGCGGCCGTGGGGGGGGGGGGGGGGAGAATAGCGGGAGGGCGTGAAAAATGTCGGGGATGCCCTCCCGCTATTCTCCGACCCGTCGTGGGCAGCGGAGAATCGCTCCCTAAGTCTTGACGCTGGGACAGGATTCGTTAACTTCCACGACAGCAGAACTGGAGCCGCACCTGGACTGATCCAGTTGCAGTGGAGGCGCTAGCACCGGCACCACGTGGGACACAATCGATTCCAATGAGAAACGGTGTGGGATTTGCCAAATCTGTGATTGACCCTCGGGAGACTGACAAGCTGCAGCCACATATACACACTGCACTCGCCACACACATTCATCCCAGCCAACAAGGTGGAACTGGTTGCAGTGGAGTGCGCCCATCCCACTGTTGGGTTGGCTGGAGCTAAAGGGCACCTAGGGGTGCCCCGGGGGGAGACCCATATGACCTGTGGCCCTAAGTTCATAATGGACGGGCAGCACGCGGCACAGTGGTTAGCACTGCAGCCTACGGTGCGGACGACCCGGGTTTGATCCCAGCCCTGGGTCACTGTCCGTGTGGAGTTTGTACATTCTCCACGTGTCTGCGTGGGTTTCACCTCCACAACTCAAAAGATGTGTAGTTTAGATGGTTTGGCCACGCTAAATTGCCCCTTAATTGGAAACAAAAATAATTGGGTACTCTAAATTTATTTTAAAAAAGTTAACAGTGTACATTCAGCGACGTGCACAGCTACATGGCTGCCTTGCAGGCCGTGGCAATGGTGTTCCGTGCCCATCTACCCCGACCCCAAAATCCACCGGCTGGCCACCCCCCCCCCCCCCCCCCCCCCCCCCACTACTCCCCTGCCCCTGGCAGAAGCCCCACGGCCAGCGACACAACTGTCAGCACACTATGACCATGTTGGACATTTTCTGTATCCCCTCTCTCCCCCTCAGCAGCCACAAGCCTGTTTCACGATTTTTAAAAGCACAAGTCAACTCGCCGTCGGGAATTTGACCCAGTGGAGGTGGAGAATCACGAAAGCCCTGGTGAATGCAGAGTAGGGCCCGCTAATGATATGCCAAGGGTGTTTACTGTATGTGCATTCTGGAATGCATCATCGCCACTGTCGAGGCACCGGAGAATTGCGATTTGACGTGAAACCAGCGCCCGCCATGATTTCGGCGTCGAACCCATACTCCGCCCAATCACATTTCCCGATTCCGGTGTCAGTCAAAGGAGAATCCCGCCCAAGGTTGATTGAGTCAAAATTCTGTTCTGGGACCTGCCTGCCCAGTAGTAACATCAGCTGGGATCAAAGCAATGGAATTTGTAATTGCTTTTCAGAATGTTTATATGAGTTTGCAAGTGAATCAACTGTAATTTTCTTGGAGAAGAAATATTGATCCATGTGACCTGACAACCCTTGAGCTGGAATCAATACCAACAGGAAGGAAATTAAGAAAAAAGCCCTGTGCCTGAGACACAATGGAGGGGCCAATAAGAGTTGCATGCAGAGAAACTGTCAGTCATAAGAATTTATTCGTTCAGCAATAAAAGAGACAGGAGATGACGTATAAATGAAAATCTAAGCTTTGTTGGACACAAGGATTCTTTTCGCATGAACTTTTTTTAAAAAATACTTTTATTAAGAGTTTTTCATTTTATATATTACAAATTAGACAAATCTATATCAACAAACCTGATACAATTTATAGAAAAAAAACATAAGTAACACAAACACAGTCCCCCCTTCACCTCCCTCACCCCCGGACAACTGACAGTGATCAGTTCCTTAAAGTAAATTGTAAAAGGTTGCACCTCCAATAAAACCCCTCGACCGAACCCCTCAGGGTGTTCTTGGCCTTCTCTGAGTACAAAGACTCCATCGAGTCTCCCAACCAAACCGAGGCACTGGGTGGAGATGCAGACCTCCACCCCAGCAGAACCCACCTCCAGGGCAAAGGCAAGAACATCCGTCCCCACACCCGTCTGCAGCCCCGGCAAGTCCGACACCCCAAATATGGCAACTAACGGACAGGGCTCCAGTTCTATATGCAAAATCGGAGACATGGGGCTGGATTGTCCCCTACCCGGCGGGGCGGGGGGTCCCGGCGGGATGAAGTGGCGTGAACCACTCCGGCGTTGGGCCGCTCCAAAGGTGCGGATTTCTCCGCACCTTTAGGGGCCAAGCACTAGCCTTGAGGGGCTAGGCCCGCGCCGGAGTGGTTCCCGTCCCACCAGTTGGCATGGAAGGCCTTTGGCGCCACGCCAGCCGGAGCTGAAGGGACTTGGCTGGCCGGCGGAAGTCCGCGCATGCGCCGGAGCGTTAGCAGCTGCTGACGTCATCCCCCCGCATTGTCAGGGAAGGGAGTCACATCCACGTCGGCCATCGCGGAGCCTATGGCCAACGCGGAAGGAAAAGAGTGCCCCCACGGCACAGGCCCACCCGCGGATCGTGTGCCCCGATCGCGGGCCACGTCACCGTGAGGGCACCCCCTGGGGCCAGATCGCCCCGCCCCCCCCCCCCCCCCCCCCCAGGACCCCGGAGCCCGCTCGCGCCGCCTGTCCCGCCGGTAAGGAAGGTGGTTTGATTCACGCCGGCGGGAGAGGCATTACAGCAGCAGGACTTCGGCCCATCACGGGCCGGAGAATCGCCGGGGTGGGAGGGGGGGGCGCCGCCGACCGGCGTGGTGCGATTCCCGCCCCCGCCAAATATCCGGTGCCGGAGAATTCGGCGGCTAGAGGGGGCGGGATTCACGCCGCCCTCAGGAAATTCTCCGCCCCGGCGGGGTGTCAGAGAATCCAGCCCATGATGCTAAAGAAGGAGATCCAAAAGCTCACGGCCGGGATTCTCTGATCCCGCGGCGGGTCAGAGAATCGGCTGTGGGGAGGGCGCGAGAATCGTACTACGGCGCTCCGACACCGAGACGCTGATTCTCCGGTCCCGCCAATCGGGGGCCGTTGAAAGGGGGCCGGTTACGTGGGCAGTCCTGGTTGGGGGGGGGGGGGGGGGGAGCGGGAGGATCCGACTCCGGGGGAGGGCCTCCACGGTGGCCAGGCCCACGATCAGGGGTTACCGATCGGCGGGCGGGCTAATTCCGGGGGGGGCCCCTGTAGTGCTCCGCCATATTTCCCAGGAGCCAGCGCCGAGACGGCAGCCCATACGCATACGCGGACCCGCACCGGCCGTGGTGTGCCAGCTTTCGAGCGCACAGCACTCTGGGGCCCTATTAGCCCCCGAAGAATGGGTGAATATCTGGGCCGGGAGGTCCGTTGACGCCGGCATCGGTTTTGACGAGTGGTAACCACTCCGGCGTGGGCCTAGCCCCTCAAGGTGAGGGCTTGGCCCCTAAAGGTGCGGAGAAATCCGCACCTTTGGGGCGGCCCGACGCCAGAGTGGTTCACGCCACTCCATCTCGCCAGGGCCCCCCGCCCGCCGGGTAGGAGAGAATCCAGACCCACGTTAAGCTGGATCAAACCCAGCCTCGCTCATGAAGATGTAAAGATCACTCTGTGAAGGGTCTCACTCTGCACCTCATCATTTATTATGGGCCCCAGCTCCTCCTCCTCCCACTTCGTCTGCACCCTTTCTATTGAAGCTAAATCTTCTGCCAGAATCCGCCCATAAATGCCAGATACCGTCCTCTGACCCCTACGAGCAAAAGGACCCATTCCATCAGAGATATTGTGTTATAATAATAATAATCTTTATTAGTGTCACAAGTAGGCTTACATTAACGCTGCAATGAAGTTACTGTGAAAATCCCTTAGTTGCCATATTCCGCCGCCTGTTCGGTTACAGTGAGGGAGAATTCAGACTGTCCAATTCACCGCGTCTTTCGGGAATTGTGGGAGGAAACCAGAGCACCCGAAGGAAACCCACGCAGACACGGGGAGAATTCTTCAGGTGCGAAAAAGCTCGCGACCCTTTTCACTGACCTCCTAAACCCCTTACTTTCCAAGTGACAAGTCCCCCCCCCGCAACCCAGAGTCAGCCATTTCCACTCCTTAAGCCAAATACCTAGGCCCAAGGGCCACCTAAGGTGGCCACCAACCCTTCCCACAAGGCGAGACACAGAAAAGCCCCTGGTCACAGCAGATCTCTACCCCTCCCCGCTTTCCCCCAACCCCACTGTAATAGGTCCACTGAGGCAGAAGTCCCTTCACCAGAATTTATTTACAAAACCAATAGCAGTACAACCAGGCGCATTCAGCTTGCTGTCTACACTGGAAGTGCAGAGGACCTGACACTCCCTGTTATATACAGAGAAAGGGGTTCCCGGATTGGGCCACTCATCAGGGAACTCAAATTCTAATTGGCCGATCTCAAAGGCCTTGGCTAAATCATTACACCCCTCCCCCACAAAGTACGAGGAGCCGCTATGGTCCTCGTGACTCACGGGTCTCCTGCTTTGTTTCTGCGTCAGGTCCAGATCCTCCACTTCAGCCTCCGACATGGGGGTTGTATAACGGCTAGCCACCCGTCTTTTCCAATGAGAGCCCTGAGGGGCAGTTTGCCCCCTTCCTCCGGCGGCAGGGGGGCTGCCGCGGCGTCCATATCAGAGTCCGATGTCCTCACCAGTGGTGCCGGAGGGGCGTGAATAGTTTGTCAGGAAGGACTCTCCACGGTCCTCCGTATGTTGGTCAGAGTCAGCTACGGGGGAGGAAACAAATCTGAGGCCCGCACCTGGTCCAGGTTCTTTTTTACCATATGATCTCTTACACGTATTTCATACGACACACATCCTGTCCTGGCCTTGACCATATGGCGGCATTCACATAATTTCTGACGCATACCCGTGTTGAACTGCCTTTGTGAGGTTATCCATTTTGGTAGGAACAGCAAACGGGATTATTATTTAAACAATAAAATATTAAAGCATGCTGCTGTGCAGAGAGACCTGGGTGTGCTAGTGCATGAGTCACAGAAAGTTGGTTTACAGGTGCAACAGGTGATTAAGAAGGCAAATGGAATTTTGTCCTTCATTGCTAGAGGGATGGAGTTTAAGACTAGGGAGGTTATGTTGCAATTGTATAAGGTGTTAGTGAGGCCACACCTAGAGTATTGTGTTCAGTTTTGGTCTCCTTACTTGAGAAAGGACGTACTGGCACTGGAGGGTGTGCAGAGGAGATTCACAAGGTTAATCCCAGAGCTGAAGGGGTTGGATTACAAGGAGAGGTTGAGTAGACTGGGACTGTACTCGTTGGAATTTAGAAGGATGAGGGGGGATCTTATCGAAACATTTAAAGTTATGAAGGGAATAGATAGGATAGAAGCGGGCAGGTTGTTTCCACTGGCGGGTGAAAGCAGAACTAGGGGGCATAGCCTCAAAATAAGAGGAAGTAGATTTAGGACTGAGTTTAGGAGGAACTTCTTCACCCAAAGGGTTGTGAATCTATGGAATTCCTTGCCCAGTGAAGCAGTTGATGCTCCTTCATTAAATGTTTTTAAGGTAAAGATAGATAGTTTTTTGAAGAATAAAGGGATTAAGGGTTATGGTGTTCGGGCCGGAAAGTGGAGCTGAGTCCACAAAAGATTAGCCATGATCTCATTGAATGGCAGAGCAGGCTCGAGGGGCCAGATGGCCTACTCTTGCTCCTAGTTCTTATGATCTTATGTTTCACGGCAAATATTGTCGTGGCCCCTGCATTGGGTCTCTTGGTCTTTTTCTACTCTTCTGCCTAAATTTGGGAATAGTAGGCTCAGCCTGGTTTGGAGTCATCTGCCCATGAGTAGCTCCGCCGGTGCTATTCCCATTGTGGTGTGTGGGGTTGTCCTGTAGTGGAATAGCCCAGCGTGACAGTTTAGTGTCTACTGATGCTGCCGGCTGTTTTTTCACCCCGGCTTTTCGGGTCTGGACGTCTCTCTCTGCCAACCCATTTGATGCCAGGTGGTATGGTGCCATCCTTATGTGCCGAATGCCGTTTGACTTCATGAATTGTTGTGAACTCCTGGCGGTGAAAACCGATCCATTGTCTGAAACTAACACCTCCAGGATACCATGTGTTGCAAAAAAGGTGCAACTTTAATTGCCCTCACACGATCCTTCAAGGGGTGTATCCCTGACTTGTCAACCTTGTACCCCAGATAAGAGTGGTAGAAAAATAAATTTCTCCCTCTTTAGGCCCTCTATGCTGCTGAAAACCTCTTAAGGACTTCCTCCACGTTTTGCAGGTGTACTTCCCTTGTTTTTCCCATAATGAGGACTTTGTCTAGGTAATGGCGCCCTGTGGTAACCCATATAATATATTCTCCATTGTCCTCTGGAGAATACACGCACAGGCGGACAATACCCCAAAGGGTAATCTTGTATAATGAAAAAAGACACTTCGGGGTGTTTATCATTGAGAATTTTTGCGACTTTTCGTCCAGCTTCAGCTGTAGATATGCGTGGCTCATGTCCAGCTTTAAGAATAGGAGTCCTCCAGCGAGCTTTGCATACAAATCCTCAATCCGGGGAATTGGCTATTTGTCCAGTTGTGAGTAGCGATTAATCATTTGTTTGAAATCTCCACAAAGGTGGAATAAGGATAGGCACCACGGGTGCCGCCCACTCTGCAAACTGGACCGGTTTTATTATTCCTTCCCGCTCCAATCTTTTGATTTCCGTATTGACTTTCTGCCTTAATGCAAAGGGTCTTGTCGGGCCTTGTAGTATTTTGGGACGGCCTCTGGATCTACATGCAATGTCGCCTTTGCTCTCTTTTCATTTCATTTTATTTTTCACTTATTGTTCCGAGCCTTTCTCGGAAAACCTCTCAGTATCTGCACAGGAGTTCATTCAGGCAACCATTTTCCAGCTGGAAACTGTTTAACAATCCAGTTGGATTTCTTAGCCAGTTTCATCCCAATAAGCTTGGCCCACACCTTTCACTTTGGGCAGCACGGTAGCATGGTGGTTAGCATAAATGCTTCACAGCTCCAGGGTCCCAGGTTCGGTTCCCGGCTGGGTCACTGTCTGTGCGGAGTCTGCACGTCCTCCCCGTGTGTGCGTGGGTTTCCTCCGGGTGCTCCGGTTTCCTCCCACAGTCCAAAGATGCGCGGGTTAGGTGGATTGGCCATGCTAAATTGCCCGTAGTGTCCTAAAAAGTAAGGTTAAGGGGGGGTTGTTGGGTTACGGGTATAGGGTGGATACGTGGGTTTGAGTAGGGTGATCATTGCTCGGCACAACATCGAGGGCCGAAGGGCCTGTTCTGTGCTGTACTGTTCTATGTTCTATGTACTACCATTAAAAGCAGCCTAACCAGTTGTTCTCCATAAGACACTGATGAACCATCAATTGAACGCGAGACGAGTTGCTGTACAAAATTAGGCTTTAATAAGCTAGATGTTAGCCCTGCGGTCGACTACAGTAAATGGCAGACCAAGGGCGTGCTGGGTATTTATACCTCGCCCTGGAGGCGGGGTTAACTCAGCCTCTCGACCAATCGGGGAGCCGTCACATGACTGGTCTCAACCAATCGGTCGAGAGGCACATGACCGACCAGGGCCAATGGTAAGCCGGTGTTCTGCACCAATGGCAGGCAGCTATGTTAGTCATACCACCACAGACACAGGTACATGTGTTATGCCCAACTCTCTCAGTGGTTCCCCTGTGTATGTTCTCAGTTTTGTCGAGGTCCTGGTTAGGGATGAGGGTTGGAGACCAGTGCAAATTTTATTAAATAATGTTTCCCCTATCACTGATACGGCAGCACCCGTGTCGACTTCCATTAATGTGGGGCGTCCGTTCAACCTTATAGTTAATTTACTGTGTTTTGATTTAACTATCGCTACACAGTTTAGTTGTTCCTCGTTGGAGATAGGTGGGGCTTCTCGGGTATGCATTCTCCTGTACCTATGTGTCCTTCTCCAAAATTTTGGTTTTGGGCTTCTATTTCTTCTCTCTGGCTCCAATCTCTGGCAACAACTACAATATTTTGCCGGGTGAAAGGCTGCAGGGGCTGCCGTCTGACTGGTCCCAATTTTCCCTTTCTTGGGAGCGGTTCTGCGAGTAGGCCTGGGTTCCTTAGTCTCCGAGTCATTCCTGAGGGTGGCTGTGCAGTTGCCTATCCCCCAGCTGTAGTCCCTTAACTCAGATTCACTGGTATGGGTGTCTACCTTCAACAGAGTACCCTGTAACTCATGTGTTGCACTTGCCGCTTTTTCTAAGGACAAAGCCAGATGCAATGCTTGTTTGCCATCCAGCTCGGCCTCTGCTAGCAGATGATTTTGTATTGCTAAATTATTTATTTCGCATACCAACCGGTCTCAGTGCATCTCATTTAGCATCAGACCAAATTTGCAATCCTCTGCTAATCACCTTAATCGTGTTAAAAAATTAGTCACTAACTCCCCCATGTCTCGGAATGCTGAGTAAAACTGGTACCTTCGCAGGATCAGAGGTGGCTTAGGGTCATAGTGCTCTTTTACTAAATTTGTCAATTCCTGGAACGTTTTCATGTCCAGTACCTCCGGAAAAGTGAGACTGCGTGTAATGGCAAAAGCTGCCAGCCCACACACGGTCAGCAGAATGACCCGTTGCTTTTCATCCAGAACTATATCGTTCGCTCTACATATTGGGCCCAGTCTTCCAGTGCAGGGTCAAAAGAATCCAACTTCTTAAATAAAGGCATTTTGCCTGTCAGTGGCTTACCCTCAATATCTGGCAGCTGTTAATGAGCAGGTTCCTTCGGGTCATTCCATTTTCCTCATCGCCACTGTAATTCCCTTCAACACAATTCCTTTTATTTACAAAACCAACAGCAGAACAACCAGCTGCATTCAGCTTGCTGTCTACACTGGAAGTGCAGAGGATCTGACACTCCCTGATATACAGACCCTGATTGGGTCATTAATTGGCCAATCTCAAAGGCCTGGTCTAAGTCATTACACCCTCCTCCCCCCAGAAGCCTGCAAATTGCCTACCAGAGAACAATACTCCCTCCTCACCAAGCCCTTTCCCCCACCAAACAAACAAGCTAGGCTCATAGAACCCCGTCTAAACAGGTCCAACAGGCCGAGGCCCTCCCCCCACCTCACTCCTGTTCACCAGCTGCCGGAACTGTCTCCGCCACCTTCCCTCTCAACATCGGGCAGGAGATACAAAAATCTGAGAACACGCACGAACAGACTCAAAAACAACTTCTTCCCCACTGTTACCAGACTCATAAACAACCCTCTTATGGACTGACCTGATCAACACTACACCCCTGTATGCTTCACCCGATGCCGGTGTTTATGTAGTTACATTGTGTACCTTGTGTTGCCCTATTATGTATTTTCTTTTTATTTAATTTTATTTTCATGTACTTAATGATCTGTTGTACCTCTGTACATCTGTAATGATCGAGGTTCATTGTACCTCGGTATACGTCACAATAAACTGATCCAAAATCCGAACTCTCTGGCTCCATCGAAGGATTACCACCGTTTTTGTAACTTTCGACGTACTTTCGCCGATAGATTCCTATACATTTAGTATAGCCCAGTTAGATCATCACAATTCCCCGGAATCCGGTAAAAAGGACGAAGAAACAAGGACCCCGGCGGGAGCCACCTTGTATGCGACGTTTTCCTACATGCGCCACCGGAAGTCCATTCTTTTGACAAGAACACATGTAAGAATATGCAAAGAAAGCTGGGGGTGCAAAGTGTATCCTGTTGCATAATAAACATTCATGTTAAGTTTTGAAAGTACATTAAGACAGTGCAAAGGAGAAGTAATTATACACGGGTATGTTTCATCAGTAAAATGTTTTCCTTTCTTGGCTGGCCTGGTCAGATCACTAAAGCCCCTCTGGCATTAATCATGTAAGATGTCCTAGGCTTGTAAACACACATATATAAATATACATCTATAAAATCAGTATTTGGCTTGACCTCATATGATTTAAGGTTTTTAACTTCTTTTTACTTGTTAATGCCTTGTGGATTCCAGTTAGAAATGCTGAAATTATTAAAGTTGTTCATTGTCAGGATAGTTCATAGTTTACTGTGCCCGGATACAGTTTCGCTGAAAGTGCAGGATCTGTGATTCATGCTTATTGACTTATTTTTGTCTATGCAGTGGGCCCAAGATAGGGATAGGAAGCTAAGATGATAAACACATTGGCATCTGGTGTTTTACAGAAATGTCCTCATTCTAGGGGTCACAATTGTTCACAATAACTTATCAGACAAGCGGTCCATAAAGATCCTGTGCTTTCCTTCCCAATTTCTGGAGTCAGGATTGAAACGATTGAAGTTATGTCTCGACCCAGAAGAAAAAAAGGATAAGTGCATTTATTTCCTGATATGTGCACTGTTTAGAAACATTTGGTGCTCACACCAAATACCAGGGGCATACAATAAATACATTGTTTCTAACCATATTTGGTGACAAATACATGAATTAATTGGTTGCTGTCTGCTCTGTTAATGCTCTTGGGTATCATGTCATGCTCAGAATTCAAGAGGGTCCACTTCCTGTACTTCCCCGCCTCCATGAGAATTTCAAAGGATATGTTCAAATGGCCACATTCTGGCCGCCTGCATTCCATACAGACATTGGTCAGGACTTTCCTCACAGGTGCTATCACCGATAGAGGTTTAGTGGATGGGCTTCCTACCTGCTTGAGCATTAATCCCAGGTCACGTTTATTGCCATATTTTTGATGGGTTCCTGCTGTATTGTCACCAACACTTTGGAGCTCACCACGTGGGGAGTTTGGAGCAGAGGGAGGGTGGGATATGATCACTGCTTTAGGAATCTGATACCTATAGCTGGAAGGGCCTCCCAGAATGTGTGTGGCTGACTCCACTACGTAATATAGAAAGCTGTTGCTATGAAAGTTTAGTGGGCGAGATTCTTCGTCGACCAACGACGGAATCGGGAAACATGATTGGGTGGAGAATTGGTTCCGACCAAATTGGGGCGGGCGCCGATTTCACGCCAAATGGCAATTCTCCATTGCCTCACAGCTGCGTAAATGCGTTCCAGATTACACGTACAGTAAACACCGTTTGTACATCATTAGCGGACCCGACTCGGTTTATTCCGGGGCCTCCGCGATTCTCCGCCTCCGAAGGGCCGAATTCCTGATGGCGAGTTTCACTTCTGCTTTTAAAAATCGGGAAACTGATGTTGTGGCTGATGAAGGAGAGAGAGGGAATAGAACACAGAGAAGCGCTACTGCGGGCCGCCGATCCTGACACTGGCTGGGGTGGGGGGACCCTGCCGAGGGTGGGGGGGATAGGGAGGGGGAATAGGGAGGTGGGGGATGACTGGGCAATGGGTCATGTGATCCCCCATGGGACTGAGCCAGTTCCAAGCACAGACCAGCTGTGCCATGGTCTGAAAGGCAGCCATCATGCTATGCACCCCACTGACCACCTGCCTTGGCCTCTGGTTCTGCAGAGTGACACCAGCCATAAGGGTGCCCCAAACCCCAGCCCCACCCTCTGCCATACCACCCCACCCCCCAGTCGCCACCCGCCAGCGGGGCAGTATACATCCCACGCAAGGTCAACGCCCACAGTAGCCCCTACAGTGGTGCCAGGTGGGGATTACAGAGCAAACTGCTGGCAAGGGTGGCACCAGCCAACAGTACCCTTGGCAGCTGGGACAAGCACCAGGGTCAGGGTCCCTACGGTGCTGGGTATGGGGGGGAGGACATGCGGGGGCAGAGCCCGCAGTGCCAACCGGGGGTACTGTGTAGCCCGGTGGACCTGGTTGGGCATGGCGGTACGCACCACACAAACATGCCAGCCTCTCACCCACTGCAGACAGTTGATAATGGAATACAACCAGCAATGATGCCCTACCTGCTAGTCGCCGCAGCCCTGGGGATGCCCTGCAGCCGTACAAACTTGAACTGCTCGAGGAAGAGGAAGCTGCAGCAGCGGAGCGTTCAACAGAGGAACAGGTGGCAACCACCCAGGATGGAGAGCCGGCCGCCCAAGAGACCAAGGAGGAGGGAGTCCTATGGGGGATCAAAGACTCTGGCTGAACAGGGAGACAGTGCGACATATCTGCCAGATCATCGCGCCCTGGCACCGTGGGGGAATGGGGGAGCACACCCACTCCCGAAGCCTACTTGTGACAATAAGCGATTTTCATTTCATTTCATTTCATTTTAAGGTTATGGTTGCCCTGAACATTTAAGCCACAGAGTCCTTCCAGATGCCGAGTAGGGACCAGTCTGAGATCTCACAGAGCTCGGTGCACAGGTGTATCCTTGCCATCACGGAGTCCCGATATGCCCTGTCGGCACAATTTCAATACGGACTGAGCCCACCAGGATGCCCGGACAGCAGGGTTCACCACCATTGCCAACATGTCCCAGGTCCAGGGGGTGATCGATGGGATGCATGTCCCTCTACAGCGTGAAAGTGGTTCCACTTGATGAACGCAGCTGGTGACCATCAGATGCGCATCATACATGTCTGGGCCTGGTACATAGGCAAACGCCTTCATCCTGGTAAACCCGGCGGTCCCTGACATGTTTGAGGGTGGGCAGGACAGGGGCCCAGGCTGGCACGTGAGGCCGCAGGACCTGCGCACCATGGCCAAAGCGCATGGGACACTCTGATCGCCTCGAGGTTCACCAACTGGGTGGGGGGGGGGGGAACTGGTTAGGGGCACGGACACCACATCCCACCCTCGCCTCCCCACCCTCCCGGCAAGCCCCTCCATGATTCATACCTGCCGCGCTATGGGGTGTAGGTCCTGGGTTGGCAGTAACACCAGGTCTGGTCCATGGGATGCAGGATGTTGACAACCCGCTCCGTGACAGCAATGGTGCTCCATATCGTCTGACAACATCTGCCCATGGCAGCACTTTCCACCGTCTACCTGGGTGATTGTTGCATGCCAGCCAGCACCTGGGCAATGCTGTCGACATTCACAGCCATGGCCATGCTCAGGAGCACCACTGCATTGTCCAAGTGACTCTGGAACATGGCTGCCTGTGAGACGGCAACTCAGTCTTGGGCCTCAACCACCGCCTGCACAGAATACCTCCATAGCCCAAATCCTCGCCCCCAATGCCTCCACCGTGGGCGCCACCCGTGCGGTGTGGCACGCATGGCCAGCACCATCTCCTGCTCCTGCACAAGGTTGGACTCCTCCGACTACACCTCTCACTGACAACCCCTCATGTAGTCCCTGGCTGTGCGGCTGCATCACCACAATCGATGGGATTGTCTATTCCAGAAGCCTGAAACCTATCTGCACGACAGCTAGTTCCTGGAGTCGGCCTGTCCTCCGACTGTCCGCCCCCTCGGGAGCTCCTACCCCCACCTGCTGTAACGAAGCAGCTGTGTGGTGCACAACAGAGGGTATCCCAGGAAGCTCTTCACTAAAGTGCCCAACCGAGGTGAGTGTCTCTGGGACGGTGGAGGGCGTTGAAGACAACTGTGATGGGAAATCTGTGTCACCCCCGGACTCACGCTGCGGGGTGTCTAGGGTCTTGCACTGAGGGCTGCCGTCCATGCTGCTATCCTTATCACTGCTCAGCACACGGGGGGGACTCAGGCTGTGGCACTGCCTGGGGGCGGGGGACACCAGATGGACCCGCTCCCTCACCAGCAGGTCCTGCAAGACAGAAGAAAAGATGCATGATTAGCCAGGGGGGAGTGGGGTGGTGGGGTTGAGGGTGATGTTGGTTGAGGATGGGGTGAGGTGAGGGTGGTGTGGGCATGGTATTGTGGCAGGGTTGACACAGGTGGCATGGGGAACTGCAACTCAGCAATTCTACCCCAGCGACTTCCCTTTCCTCAGGGCTGCCGACCACGTCCAGGATTCTCTGCCCAGCCACGGTCAGGGACTGCAGGTCTGGTGGTCCCTCTCCAGTTTTCTCCCACGGTCATGGGGGTGGGGGGATGAGGACAGAAAGTGACAGTGTTAGACAGATGCCTGCAGCCCAAGGGGTTGGTGGCTGGTGGCCTCAGTGGCCAGAGCACCCAGCCATGGAGTCCGGTATGGGTGATGATATGTGGTGCAAGTTGGGGGTTCAGACGCCTTACGGGGAGGGGGGGGGGGGGGGTTACAGGTGTGTGGGACAGGGGTTAGTGCTCGGACACAGTGCTGAGGAGGTTGTGCAGTTTCATCCTGCACTGCGGGCCGGTCCGGATGATGTTGCTGACGGCACTGACTGCCTCTGCCACCTGCACTCAGGCACGGTGTATGGTGACGGCTGACAGCCTCCTTCCTGGGCCAGGGTACAGGGTGGCCTGCCTCTCCTCCACCGCATCCAGGAAGGTCTCCAGCTCAGCATCAGAGAAGTGTGGAGCTGCTCTCCTTGCTGCCATCTTGTTGGCTGGGATGGTGCGTGTGGGGAGTGAAGTGTGTATATGCGGCCGCAGCTTGTCAGCCTCCTGAGCGTCAATCGCGAAACCAGCGAATCCAGCACCGTTTCTCATTGGAATCGATTGTGTTCCACGTGACACCAGTGCTAGCCCTTCTACAGTCGCTGAATCGGCCCAGGTGTGGTGCCAGCTTTGATGTCGTGGAAATCCACAAATCCTGTCCCGGTGTCAACATTTAGTCTCAGGAATGGGGAATGCTGCCGAATATGTCAATATTTTGATGCTGTTCAGTAAGTTTTCTAAATGATGTAGATTGACCTGTTTGGAAGTGTGGTATAGGTATCGGATATATTTTCCACATTTAAAGAATAAAAATATTTTTATATTCATCGTTAAAATTTAAGTAGTTGCAATAAAATAAAATTGAGACCCCAGTGCCTCTCTGCAGTTTATTAATTGTTACCTCCCTTGATAATACATTCTGCTGGTTTAGCAGAGAACTGAATGTTCTTTGGCCTTCTTAACTTGGCTCCATTACAAGCACTGAATCCTTGATCTGCTCTGTTAGCAATCCCAGGACAGTGCCAAGGCATTTTTAAATGTTTAACTGTTGCACATGGCTGATTGTCTCTGGTAAGGAGCTTTGTTGTTAAACTCTTGTGTTCGCTGTCAGTGGGCTGAAACTGCTGAACAAAGAGCGTTTGTTTTGGCATCGACAGGGACATGAGTGAGTCTCATCAATCAGGGATGCCTCTCATGCTCCAATGCACAGGTTAGTGCCATGTGAAAATCAGTCTCGTAGCTATTTTCAAGACAAAAAACAAATTTCTGCGGATGCTGGAATCGGGAACAAAAACAGGAAACACTGGACAATCTCAGCAGGTCTGACAGCATATGTGGAGAGA
Organism: Scyliorhinus canicula; assembly: GCF_902713615.1. Taxonomy (NCBI): domain Eukaryota; kingdom Metazoa; phylum Chordata; class Chondrichthyes; order Carcharhiniformes; family Scyliorhinidae; genus Scyliorhinus; species Scyliorhinus canicula. The sequence goes on along the minus strand of NC_052154.1, from coordinate 66,607,597 downwards.
GAAGGCAGCTAACGTTTTGAGTCTGGATGACTCTTTGTCAATATTGTCATTTTCAATATAGTTTACAGATATCACACAAACAATCCAGTGTTTCCCTCCTTGTTCTGTATTTGGGTACATTTTATATAGACTTACAGGGACACCATAGGAAAAAGTGACTGCTTCTTACAATTTAGAGCTTGGTTCCTGTACCTATAATACTATTAATGTCTGATGGTATTCCAGTAGATTGACTTGCTGCAAAAGGGATATAGCGTTTGATTTAATTTTATTGGTGTCAGATTGAGGAAATAATAAAACTTGGCAGTTGGAGCATCTTCTTGCTGTCGAAACCTATCGTTCAGGCTCCAATAATCAACTGGAAAAAACATTTTTTTCTGGTGAATAACTATCAGAAGATGTGTTGGTGACACCAACACTCTGCACTCTTTGTTGGCAGACTGTGGTACCTTACTCTCTGAAGAGGAGGTATTGGGTCATATGAGGTCCTTCCCCAAAGTGGGAAAGGGAAAATCATCAAGAAGCCATCTGGTCTGTGATTTGGTTTCCACTTCGAATGATATTTGGATCTCTCTTGAGGTAACTGGTGATCTGATCAGGATTGGGAGTTTTCCACTACGCATGTCATTTAGGTCTAACTCCAGTAGGTTTCTTCAAAAACTGTTTTATTTACACGATAGTACATTCTAAGCTTCTAGGTAAATACTTCTATCAAGTACAGACGATTCCATCTTTCTTCTTAATCTCTTGCACATGATTGCTTATGTCATTACATCACGATACATATCACTATCTCATTACCAAAAATACTAATACATTATTCTACATCACCCCTATTATAATCTCAACTGTTTTAATAACAATGTGAACCTATTTTCTTAAACTACTTGCATCACATTTTCAAACTTCTGTACCGTTACAGACTATAACACGGTTCCCATTCGCATGGTGGCACAGTGGTTAGCACTGCTGCCTCACAGCACTAGGGACCAAGGTTCGATACCGACCTCGGATGACTGTATTTGTAGAGTTTGCACCTTCTCCCAATGTCTGCGTGGGTTAGGCGGATTGGCCACTCTAAATTTGCCCCTTAGTGTCCAAAGGTTAGATGGGGTTTCCGGGATAGCGCGGGAGGAGTGGGCCTGGGTAGGGTGCTCTTTCAGAGAGTCAGTGCAGATTCAATGGGCTGAATGGCCTCCTTTTGCACTGTAGGGGATTCTATGATTCCACCAACATTGTCATAAAGGGCTTCAATCACCCACAGTGTTATCGGCTCTCTGGGTGGATATGCATATGCAGTCACTCATCTTTTCCCTGGAAAACAAACACATTGGAGGAGTAGGTTAGGAGATCCACGATTGCTGTTAACTGGGCTGTGATCCCTACACCGACTGAACTGTAAAGGTTGTGAAACCTTTTCAATGAAAGACTGACTCAAGAGGGAAGATCTCAGAACATGAACACTCACACTCTCTTGAACAGGAGGAGGATGAACTAGTACTCTCTTTGGAACCTTCAGCTCTCAGCGCACTGGAGAAAGGCCTGAGAAGATGAAGTATTTCAGCTTTGCTGCTGTACTGAAGGTGGAAAAAGTTTCAATATCTGAGATTTGAACAGATCTGGAAGACAAGAATGAAAGTGACAAAAAACGCTGTAGACATTTCAGGATGGGATGAAAATATGACTTCCTCATTATGCTACCTACTTTCATTTTCTGTAGGTAGTGGTAACATTGCTTCAGTGCAAAGCTGCTCTGTTAAAGGTAAAGGGATGACCGTGTCAGCATAAGATGGTAAAACTGCACCATTTTCAACAATGGAATTAAACTCCAGGACTGAATCAAGACGAAATTCCTCGATGGATCTCTTCAGCCGTAGAGACTCAGCAGTTTTAGCCTCTGCTTCTGCACTGATGGATGACTTCAGTGCACCAATGACTTGCTGATGTGATTGAAGTGCAGATATCAACTGACATTTACGCACACTAATGGGTTCTACCTTCGCTTCAGTAACATACAGAAGGTCTCAGTATTCTCTCAGCCCACACGACTAAAGGTGGTGTTTATCCGACTTTTTACTTGATGACCTGTATCATTGGTGCCTTGTAATTTATCTCTTGATGTCTGGGTGTGTAGTGCTTTGAGCCATTCCAGATGTTCAGCCAGATCTGTAACATTTGCTCCAGTATCAAATTTGAACTCTATTTTAAAGCCTTTAACTTCTAAAGCAACTGCCCAAAAGATTTGTTCTGGGTCCTTTACTTCTCTTAAGAAATCCACACTCTGATTTCTTCCCAATTTCCTGGATTGTTGACCTTTCATAGATATTCTCTTACTTTCTTCCTTTAATTGTGCATTTAGGCCGGCTGTGGAAGGGGAGGCGGAGACAGTGGTGGCGTTAGATGCGGAGAAGGCCTTTGAAAGGGTTGAGTGGAAGTATTTGTGGGAGGTGTTGGAGAGGTTTGGGTTTGGGGAGGGGTTTATCCGGTGGGTGAGGCTGCTCTACGAGGCCCCGATGGCGAGTGTAGCCACGAATAGGAGGAGGTTGGAGTACTTTCGGCTGTACCGGGGGACGAGACAGGGGTGTCCCCTGTCCTCCTTGCTCTTCGCGTTGGCAATTGAGCCCCTGGCCATGGCATTCAAGGAGTCAGGGAACTGGAGGGGCCTGGTACGGGGTGGGGAGGAGCATCGAGTGTCGCTGTACGCAGACGACCTGTTGCTGTATGTGGCGGACCCGGTGGGGGGGATGCCGGAGGTGATGAGGATTCTTAGTGAATTCGGGGGTTTCTCGGGGTATAAGTTGAACTTGGGCAAGAGCGAGTTGTTCGTGGTGCATCCGGGGGAGCAAGAGGAGGGGATTGGTAGGCTCCCATTGAAGCAGGCAGGGAAGAGCTTCAGGTACCTAGGGGTCCAGGTGGCGGGGAGCTGGGGGGCCCTGCACAAGCTCAACCTCACAAGGTTGGTGGAGCAGATGGAGGAGGAGTTTAAGAGGTGGGATATGTTACCGCTGTCACTGGCGGGGAGGGTGCAGTCCGTTAAGATGACGGTGCTCCCGAGGTTTTTGTTCCTGTTCCAGTGCCTTCCCATCCTTATCCCGAAGGCCTTTTTTAGGAGGGTCAACAGGAGTATCACGGGATTTGTGTGGGCGCATGGGACCCCGAGGGTTAGAAGAGTGTTCCTGGAACGTGGCAGGGATAGGGGGGGGCTGGCGTTGCCCAACCTCTGTGGGTACTATTGGGCTGCCAACGCAGCGATGGTGCATAAGTGGGTAATGGACGAGGAGGGGCAGCATGGAAGAGGATGGAGGCGGCGTCTTGTGTGGGCACGAGCTTGGAGGCGCTAGTAACGGCGCCGTTGCCGCTCCCTCCAACGAGGTATACCACGAGCCCGGTGGTGGCGGCTACCCTCAAAATTTGGGGGCAATGGAGACGGCACAGGGGAGAAGTGGGGGGCTCAATGGAGGCCCCGATACGGGGGAACCATCGGTTTGTCCCAGGGAGCATTGATGGCGGATTTCTGGGCTGGCACAGGGCAGGGGTTAGGAGGTTGAGGGACCTGTTTGTGGAGGGGAGGTTCGCGAGCTTGGGGGAGTTAGAGGGGAGGTTTGGGCTCCCCACGGGAAACATGTTTTGGTACATGCAGGTTAGGGCGTTTGCCAGGCGGCAGATGGAGGGGTTCCCCTTGTTGCCCCCATGTGGGGTACGGGACAGGGTGCTCTCGGGGGTGTGGGTTGGAGGAGGGAGGATTTCGGACATATACCAGGTAATGCAGGAGGTAGACGAGGTCTCGGTGGAGGAACTGAAGGGTAAATGGGAAGAGGAGCTGGGTGAGGAGATTGAGGAGGGGACGTGGGCGGATGCCCTGGAGAGAGTGAATTCCTCCTCTTCCTGTGCGAGGCTTAGCCTCATACAGTTTAAGGTGCTGCATAGGGCCCACATGACTGGGTCGAGGATGAGTAGGTTTTTCGGGGGCGAGGACAGGTGTGCTAGGTGCTCGGGGAGCCCAGCGAACCACGCCCATATGTTTTGGGCGTGCCCAGCGTTGGGGGAGTTTTGGAAGAGGGTAGCAAGGACGGTGTCGAGGGTGGTGGGATCCAGGGTCGAGCCAGGCTGGGGACTCGCAATTTTTGGAGTGGCAGTGGAGCCGGGAGTGCAGGAGGCGATAGAGGCCGGTGTTCTGGCCTTTGCGTCCCTAGTAGCCCGGCGGAGGATCTTGCTCCAATGGAAGGATGCGAGGCCCCCAAGCGTGGAGGCCTGGATCAATGATATGGCGGGGTTCATTAAATTGGAGAGGGTGAAATTTGCCCTGAGAGGATCAGTACAAGGGTTTTTCAGGTGGTGGCAGCCTTTCCTGGACTTCCTGGCGGAACGGTAGGGAAATAGGCCGACAACAGCAGCAACCCGGGGGGTGGGGGTGGGGGGGTGGGGGGGGTGGGGGGGGGGGGGGGGGGGGGGGGGGGGATGGGGGGGGGGGGGGATGGGGGGGGGGGGGTTGGATTGGGGGGAGGGAGAACTGTGTACATGAGTCTGTGGGGTGTGGCGGGTGCTATCTCTTTCCCTTTTGTTGTTGGGGTGATCTTTATTTTTCTTTTTGTTTGAAGTTGCTCTTGAAGTTGGGGGGTATTGTTCTTGGGGTGTTATCGCGGTTGTTTGTTAATAGAGTTATGATGTTTATATTTTTTTACACCTCCAGGGTCCCAGGTTCGATTCCCGGCTTGGGTCACTGTCTGTGTGGAGTCTGCACGTTCTCCCCGTGTCTGTGTGGGTTTCCTCCAGGTGCTCCGGTTTCCTCCCACAAGTCCCGAAAGATGTGCTCTCAGGTAATTTGGACATTCTGAATTCTCCCTTCATGTGCCCGAACAGGTGCTGGAATGTGGTGATTAGGACATTTTCACAGTAACTTCATTGCAGTGTTAATGTAAGCCTACTTGTGACAATAAAGATTCTTATTATTATCTCTGGAGGGTGTGAGGAATGTAAGAAATTGTCATATTTTATATATTTTTTTGCAATAATGTTATTAAAACCTGGGTTAAGATGCATACAGTCAGTATGACTGCTAAAGCTGTAAGGGGTCATCAAAGTGAGGTGATCATTGATTTTGCAGGTGAAGTGTTCTGCCAATAGATTTGAGAATCATTTACTTGCTTATAGCTAGCTAGCTAATGAAATATTGTTCACATTTAAAGGACAACTTGGGTGTAGATAATTTCTGAGGGGTATTGTGCTTGGTCCTGGCTAAACAGGTCATGGGACATATTGTGGGAGAAGTCAAAAGAATGCCTAATGCTTTGGGTGCAGATGATGTAATTAAGGGAAGGTACCAGGACTGTCTGCAAAGTGAATTCTTCCTAGGATTTTAATCTGAACAGAGGTGTTTCAATTTTGATCCTTAAAGGTTCCCCAAAGATCCAGAGAAAAGCAAGTAAAAAACACCCTGCTGTTAACTTTATTCCTGAGTGGGGCAGCAGGGTAGCATGGTGGTTAGCATAAATGCTTCACAGCTCCAGGGTCCCAGGTTCGATTCCCGGCTGGGTCACTGTCTGTGTGGAGTCTGCACGTCCTCCCCCTGTGTGCGTGGGTTTCCTCCGGGTGCTCCGGTTTCCTCCCACAGTCCAAAGATGTGCGGGTTAGGTGGATTGGCCATGCTAAATTGCCCGTAGTGTCCTAATAAATGTAAGGTTAAGGGGGGGTTGGGTTATGGGTATAGGGTGGATATGTGGGTTTGAGTAGGGTGATCATGGCTCGGCACAACATTGAGGGCCGAAGGGCCTGTTCTGTGCTGTACTGTTCTATGTTCTATGTTCTATGAGTAGTATTTGAACTATATTGGTTTGCCTAATTGGAATATAGTGGTAGGTTTAGGAAGTAAGCTTCAGTTTCTTCTTTCACCTAAGAATTGTTGTGACTGTTAACTGCAAAGCTATTTCTCTATTGTTAGTGTGGTTAATTCTGTGTTTAAATTAAAGTTTGGTCGAACATAAAATATACCTATTGGTCAGTGTTATCACTCCTCTGGAGCAGTAACCTATTCTCACAGTTTTACAAATTGCAATGGTAAGTTTCTCGACTGGGATCCTAACAGAGGACATTGTCAGCATGCAGGAAAGAATACAGGAACAGACTAACCCAGTGCTTCTGCTCTTTGGCATGCAGACCCAGGGCTGCTTGATACCTCAGGTATTGCTTTCTCCACAGCTCCCAACCTCTCTGTGGATCTGTTTACAAACAGCTACAGAATGGGCAGTGACTGCTCGAATGGGGCTGAGATCGCTGCTGATTCTCAGTGTGCCTCTGATGCTCGATCAATGACTCTAGAAGCGAGATTGGATGACAATTGAAGGCTTTATTGGACTAGATGTTTCCCCCAGCAGCACAGGTACAGAATGCAGCTGCTAGGGAGACACAGGCTCTTATACTCCGCCTTACTGGGCGGAACCAGCAGGCAGACTTCACCAATGATATTGCTGTCTCAGGTACCTTCCACACCAATGGTCTTACAGCATCAACCTGGGTACCATAATACCCCTAATACCGACTACCACAACCTCTCACCAAGTATACTTCTGACTCTTTTTTTAAAGAAGCCTTCTTCCAATTTCTCCCCGTGGATATTCTGTCGATAGTGTCATAATATACACACAAGTATATGATGGTGCACAGACAGATATTGATTGACACACAGGATGACCAATGAACACACAGAACACAGCAGCCAATCACCAGACAGGACACGGCCACTGTAAAGCAGAGGGCACTAGTTTTCCCGCTCTCTTGGGATGCAGCCTCTGAGACAGCCAGAGCCTGTGAGCAACAACTCAAACATCCACCATGTGGTAGTAAGATAGTCTGGTCAGGTTAGCCTCAGGTCTCCAGTCAACTCAGCATAGTGTCAACCCACAGTTAAAGTATGTATGAGTTAAGAGTTCAATAAAATACAGTAGTCCCCCAAGACTTCCACCCGCGTTGCATCCGAGCCGCGGATATCCACGATGGGGTTTTAAATTTATTTAAAAATCTATGCATGCGCTTCCCATTGTGAGTCTACAGGGGGCGGGGGGAGAGGTCAGACCCCCGTAGACTCACAATGGGAAGCGCATGCATAGATTTTTAAATAAATTTAAAACCCCCATCGTGGATCTAATTAAAACAAGCTCCCTGATTGCCACAGAATGAGGAGTTAATTCCAGAGGGAAACCCACAGAAACATACCAGGAACTCTGGTGGGTTTCACCAAACTGGAGGAAAGGATTGCCTTTCAAAAATATGTTCTGACCGCCACCGGTTTAAAGAACCTGTCTGCTGTGCAGGGTTGAGGCAGCTGTAGCTCTGCACTATCCACTTCCGGACGCTGGGAGAGCTGCTCCTCTCTCACTGAATCTCCCTCCAATCAGCCGGCAGTGTCAACTTCAGCGGCCGGCTCACTTTGATCCGGAGAGGGAAGCTGACAGTTGGGGTCCATAAGCCCCCCCGCCGTACATCGCGAACCGCGGTATTGCGGAGCGCGGTATAACGGGGGACTACTGTAGAGTTGCATTTCTCCAAGTGTTGGAAGCCTGTCTCTCTCACTGCTATGGTAAACACAGTCCTCGCAGACCCAGCATACCCAACACATTAGATGGCACCAAGTCATTGTTAGATTGATGCCACCACCCCCACTACCATGGCTTTCACTTTGAACACTATACGGATCTCTCTTCAGGTAACTCGTGGCCTGATCTGGATTGGGACATTTTCCCACTACCCTATGAATGAATTAAATGCAAGTCCGGTAGATTCTTCAAAAACTTTTTTTATTTACACTATGGTACATCCGAAGCTTCTAGGCAAGTACACCTCTCTCAGTATGGACCATTCCATCTGTTTTCATAGTCTCTTATGCTGACTACTGATGTCACTGTTGCATCATGTTAGCATCACTAGCTTCTTACCATAACTACGGACCCATTATTCTCCTCTCCTGTTATTTACATGCCTCCTAACATCTATCTATGGAACACCAATGCTGAGGTTCACTCAGCAACTGCTCCAGTAAGTCAGAAAATAGTCCCAATACGGGAGGTAACACAAAGCGAGTGTTTAATTATTAAGATCACAATACAAAAGAATGAAGCATGCACAAGTGAAAATTCAATTTTGCAAATTCAGTGCATAATTTGATCGAGTTGAGGCTAAAGTTGGAGTGTCCCCGCGTTCATTCTAATTTTATTAGCATCAAATTGTATGTTGCCAAATCTAAACCTAGAAAAATGGTATCCAATATTGGTAAACTTGCTCAATCAGCAGCCCAGAGGCATTTACAATGTGTGCATGAGAAAACTCATCGACCTTACTAACTGTGTCTGGTTAGGTTCTGCCAAGTAACGCCAATAGTATCACCACAAAAGAAGCTTCCTCCTTCCATGACTTGGATGGTATAAGACCATAAGACATAGAAGCAGAATTAGGCCACTTGGCCCATCGAGTCTGCTCCGCCATTCAATCATGGCTGATATTTTCTCATCCCCTTTCTCCTGCCTTCTCCCCATAACCCCTGATCTATGTCCGTCTTAAAAACACTCAGTGAATTGGCCTCCACAGCCTTCTGCAACAAAGAGTTCCACAGATTCGGAGAGCGGCGGTTCCCATAGTTACCGCCGGCTGTGACCGCCCGGACCTAATTGTCGGTGACACCTTCTCGGTCCAATGCTGCCGCCCGGCCGCTGCTCTCAATGTCGGATCTGGGCCCCTGCACCAGGCCAGGCTCCAGGCCGCGCTGGGGCCTGCTCCTCCTGGGCGCTGCCGGCGGAGCCGGGCTCGCTCTGTGCATGGCAGCCGCACCATTTGTGGCCCCGGCGCTGAGGCGGGTTTGTCTCCCCTTCGTCCCGGCCAGCGAGGCCCAGGTGGAGACGGCGCTGCAGCTGCTGAGGGGACGGCGGGGAGCGCTGGTGGATATCGGCAGCGGGGATGGCAGCATCGTAATTGCAGCAGCAAAGCAAGGGTTTCGAGCTGTGGGTTATGAGCTGAATCCTTGGTTGGTTTGGTACTCTAGGTACAGAGCATGGGCGAGAAGGAGTGCACCACAATACTAGATTTTACATTTCTGACTTGTGGAAGGTCAATTTCTCAGAATATAATAATGTCATATTTGGAGTTCCTCAGATGATGCAGTCCTTGGAGAGTAAACTTGAGAGTGAGCTGAAGGGCAATGCCAGAGTTGTAGCCTACCGCTTTCCATTTCCCAGCTGGATTGCTGTTCATGAATCTGGAAAGGGAATCGATACCGTCTGGTTGTATGATGCAAAGTCATTTAAAACCGCAGCGAAATAAGTCGCTGATTGAAACTATGGAAAGGACAAAGCATTTCAAATAGCTGCAGAGTGGCTACAAGTTTGTCTTTGAGAAATAAATAGTGGAACAACTGTGATAGGGGTGACCTAATCAGTTTGGAGTTGCAGCATTGTTTTTAAGCCAATCACTTTTTACAGGACAAGTAATGCAAACTCTGAACTTCTGTGCAGCTGAACAAATATTTCTAGTTTATCAGATACAGTTAACAGAAATGCAATTTTAAATTAACTGTCCAGATGTGATATTCAATACAATATAATAAATGTTACTAATTAAACCTTTTAAAAAAAAGAGTTCCATAGATTCACCACCCTCTAGCTGAAGAAATTCCTCCTCATCTCTGTTTTAAAGGATCGTCCCTTTTGTCTGAGATGGTGTCCTCTGGTTCTAGTTTTTACTACTTATGGAAACATCCTCTTCACGCCCACTCTATCCTGGGCTCGCAGTATCTTGTACGTTTCAATAAGATCCCCTCTCATCCTTCTAAATTCCAATGAGTACCGACCCAGAGTTCTCAACCGTTCCTCATACGACAAGTTCTTCATTCCAGGGACCATTCTTGTGAACCTCCTCTGGACCCTTTCCAAGACCAGCACATCCTTCCTTAGATACGGGGCTCAAAACTGCTCACAATACTCCAAATGGGGTCTGATCAGAGCCTTATACAGCCTGAGAAGTACACCCCTGATATGTACAGTAACTAACAGTAATGTGCTGGATCTAAATGCATTTCTGGGCTGAAAACTAGTGGAAAAATGCTAACGCTAGAATAGTGTTTTACAACTATATTCGGTGTCTTGAACATAGTCCAGTCTTCAGTTGATAATTTGACAATTCAATTATGGAAGTTATAGAAAAAAGTGATTGTACAACTCCTGTTGTTGCAAAAGACTTGCTTAAAAGAATAAAGATAACAGCATTGTAGTTTTAAAGGAAGAAGCACATTTAGTTCCTCGTTGTGAGAGGACGCTTTCTGAATAGCCTCATTCAAAGGGTAGCACTGGTTTTCAGCTGTCTCCAAAGCCTGATACACCATCCTCAGAACCAATTCTCCCTTTCGCTCACCAAGTCTCAGATACTCTGGGCGGGATTCTCCGTTGACCGACGCCGGACTCGGGGCGCGTGATTGGGCGGAGAATAGCTCCCGATGGCGAAATCGCGGCAGGTGCCGGCTTGACGCCACATTGCAATGCTCCGCCCCCTAGAAAACAGCACTATTGCGACGCACGCTGCGCGTAGTTGTTACCCCGCTCGCATCTCATTCGTGGGCCCATTGTTGCCGATTTTGATGAGTGGAATACTATCCCACTAGCGTCACTAATAACTGTTGCTAATTCTGCACCGGAGGCGGCAATAATGTTGCCCTTCTTAATATCGAGTAATATTGCTTTTCAGAGTGGCCAGGTATCAGATGATATCACCACAAGATTCAACGAAATATTGATCAAAGACCCAACAACCAATCAGTTAGTTCAAGTTCAATAATGGTTTATTTACACACAAGATTAACTCACATATGCAACATAAAAACACTACAAGCTAAGTTACACCTAACACTACAACAACTTGTACTTAACTTTCAGGCATCAGACTTTGGCAGAGGAACAAGGCCTTTGTTCGGATCTGGAGTGGCTGGGTCTGGAGAAGTAACTTCGGTTCTGCTGGGCTCATCCGTCTGGTAGTGGTTGTTGATCTTGAACTTGCTTCTGGTCGTGGTGCTACAGTTGGCTTCAGGTATAGGCAGGGCCGAGGAGTGCCGGTGTGCCAGGGCTAAAAGAGATTGTTCACATGGCAGAGTCTCTCTTTATCCTTAGGGGTTTTGCGTTCTTTTGGGCGGTCCTTTGCTTTGGATCCAATAATTCGGCAGGCTTCGATCACTGCCTTCGATTTGAACCAATAAAGGGGCGGGTGCCTTGATGGCTAGGCGTGTCCTGAGCAGTCAGTGACCTTGGCTGTTTGGGCTTCCTGGGTGAAGGGAGTGGTGCCAATGTGTCTGGAATTGTATCTGATACCTGAGTACCAGCCCTTTATCCTGGGGAAATGGGTCATTAGAATGCAAATCGGCTTGGGGTTTCGATACTGTCTGGTTTTCTGTTAGCAATATACATTCAGGCTTTGTGTTTGCCTTAATCCTGTATTGGTCATATTTCCCTTGAGTCTTTGCAAGTGTCCATGTTTACTTTGTAAGTGGCCATCCCAGATTGCTACACCACCCACGATACTCCACCTCCAATGAACCGAGTTCCCGATGGCACGGTCCACGTCTGCTCTCAACAGTCGTGTACCTGGCATGGTGGCTACTGAGAGAGGGCGTACGGACAGTGTCCAGCACCGCCAGCATCCCCCGGGTGCTCTCTGTCCCCAGCTGACCCATCACCTGTATGGGTGCCCCAGCACAACCTGTCACATCTTTTCAGCCGTGATCGGTGTGTGTGTGTGTGGGCGGTGTATAGTTTCAGCGCGGCTGCAGCTTGTCAGCCCTGAAAGTGTCCATCACAGACCCAGCGATTCCCACACTGTTTTTCGTGTGTTCTGCTGGTGTTCCATGCGGCGCCGGTGCTAGCCCCTCACCGGTAGAGGAATCGGTGCAGGTGTTGTGCCGATTTTTCTGCCGTGGACTTATTTCCTACACTTCTGTTCCCACCTCTCCTGCCACTGTGGTGAACAAGACTTATTTCCTACTCTGTTTGACTCTGCAATCTCCCCAAGAAATCCTCCTCATCCCAAAGCACTTCCTGTGGAAGAGCAGGAGGTGCAATTCCTAGTCTTTCACATCCTCCCTTTCTATAATCCAGGGTCCCTGTATGGGAACTAAATGCAAAAGAGGCAATTGATTTGCAGTAAATCTCTGCTCAGACTGCAAGTGTGGCCCTGAACTTCCAGTCGTTTGCCAGTTTAATTCTCTGAACTCTCTTTCGGTGACCAATTACTCTGTTCCAATAGAACTCAATGGAAGCACAAGGAACATTACACAAGCACTTTACACCCTTTCAGACACAACATTGAGTTCAACAATGTCAGATCATAATTAATGCTCCCATTAATCTGACTGCATGTGCTGATATTCATTCCGTTGCCATTCTCTGCTCCTCTAGACCTTTTGTTTGTTTCTTTATCCCACTACTGCCCCCTTTTCCCTTTGCACACTTGCACACGTAGGGCAGCACGGTAGCATGTTGGTTAGCATAAATGCTTCACAGCTCCAGGGTCCCAGGTTCGATTCCCGGCAGGGTCACTGTCTGTGCGGAGTCTGCACGTCCTCCCCCTGTGTGCGTGGGTTTCCTCCGGGTGCTCCGGTTTCCTCCCACAGTCCAAAGATGTGCGGGTTAGGTGGATTGGCCATGCTAAATTGCCTGTAGTGTCCTAAAAAGTAAGGTTGGGGGGGGGGGGGTTGTTGGGTTACGGGTATAGGGTGGCTACGTGGGTTTGAGTAGAGTGATTATGGCTCGGCACAACATCGAGGGCCGAAGGGCCTGTTCTGTGCTGTACTGTTCTATGTTCTATGTTCTATGTTCTATGTTCTATCCGTTTTCTTATTTAGCAACTCCTGCCTTTCAACCTATCGCAAACCTTTTCTTTATTCCTTCATCCCTCCATTAGCTGCCCCCCACCCATCCCTTTTTCTTCAGCTTTGGACTACTTTATGAATTATCAAATCTCTAAATCCTTCCAGTTCTAATGAAGAGCTATCGACCAAAGAACAATAGGAGTAGGACTCGACCACTTGAACCTGTTCTACCACTCAGTAAGAATGTGGCTGAATTTCTAAGTAAATGCCACTTTCACACCCTATCCATTAATGCCCATAAATGTCTTGATCATAAGCTTGAATATACTTATCAACTGCACACCTACAACCCCCTGAGTTCTCCAGCCGCTTGGCCAGGATTTCTGCGAGTATTTTCACGTCCACATTGAGCAGCAAAATGGATCTGTATGATCCGCACTCTGTTGGGTCTTTGTCCATTTTGGGTAATAGCGATATGGTGGCCTGTGTTAGCATTGGAGGCAGGGTGCTCCTCGCTAGTCAGTCTGAGAACATTTCCCAGAGGTGTGAGGCCAGTACCGCGCAAATGTTTTGTAGAAGTCTGCCGGGAAACCGTCGGGTCCCAGCGACTTCCCTGCCTGCATGGAGTTGCTGCCATCCATGACCTCTCCCAGTCCAAGTGGTGCATTCCCCCATAACTGGCATGTCCAGTCCATTAAGGAATGCGCTACCGAGGCCGCACATAGCCCCATTTTCTGCACTGAGCAGCTCCTCTTGCTCCCCCTTGTGCAAGAGAGCGGGATGCCATCTCCGAGGCCCCCAAAACAATCCACAACCCCCCCCCCCCCCCCAGCCCCAATACTCGCACAGGCACCCCAAGCCCAATCGCACCCGTGCAAAAAATGCCAACTTGGCACTGCCCATGGCATCTGGCAGTGCCACCTGAGCACCTTGGTAGTTCCAGGCTGCCACCAACCTGGCACTGCCAGGGTGCCAATCTCTCAGTGCCAAGATGTTCAGATGGCACCTGCAGTACCAGGGTGCCACCCTGCGCAAAGGGCATGTACCTGGGGGCCTCTGATCCCCTGGGAGAACTCCGCAAGTGCCATTCCATCTGGTCCCCGGGTGTGAAAACCAGTACTGAACAGCGCTCATCCAAGGTCTCCAAGGCAAGGGAGATTGATCCCCCGCCTCAGGTAACACAGGAATCTGCACATTAAAGTGAGACTTGCTGTCTCACTCTAATTTGCGGATTTGTTAAAAGGTGATCCCACCTACAATGGGCGGGATTCACATTGCAACATTTCGCGAGATCGCATTGCTTTTCAGGCGCACCATGGTCATTAAATTCCACTCTTTAATTCATGCGGAGTCTGTTACCTCATCTCAAAATTTGATTATTTTCTTTGGGAATTCGCACTCATCCCTCAGTATAACTTCCATCGTGCAGTTTCTTACAAAACAATCTGGACGTGTATGACATCCTGGATTCCTCTGTGAGGAGCAATTTCCTGTAGCCACAAAAGTAGAGGTGGGAGAGGATCACTCCGGACATGGCTCCAGTGAATCAAAATATCTAATAGTCTGACATGAATTAAGGCAAGATTCCATCTCACTGCTCTCCGGGCCCCGGACCGATGTACCGGCTGAACCAAGACTACTGCTTGATATCCTTTGAAGTTGCCGACCATCTCAAATCACGAATTGTAACTTTATCTTTAAATTCACACACTCTTGCTGAAAACATAGAATTTCCTTAATTATGCCCGACCCGGGCGCCCCTATTCCACATCCTTCCACTACCTCCCCTGCTTCGTTCCTTTTCATGCACTGCTTATTTGTGTCCTGTTCTTTTTTTTTCTTATTCCTTTTTATTACTAAAACAGTTGTCTGTGTTTGTTTCTTTATTGCATTTTTATTTGATATAGGGGGCCCACTTCATCAGGGGCCCACTTGCCATCGGGCAAGCTGACACCCTGGCCAGTCCGCCACTGCTGCTGCCTCATGGCGCTGAAGATCTGGGATCAATCCCAGCCCCGGGTTACTGTCCGTGTGGAGTTTGCACATTCTCCCCGTGTCTGTGTGGACCTCACCCCCACAACCCAAAGATGTGCAGGGTAGGTGGATTGGCCACGCTAAATTGCCCCTTAATTGAAAAAAAAATTGGGTACTCTAAAGTATGTTTTAAAAATCCATCTCACTGCAGCACCACCAGTGTGACAATCTCAGCACACTGCATCTACCATCTAACTTCAATACAAACTGACATTCAGACATCTCACACTATTGCATACTTCACAAGAACTTCTCACACCCTAGATACATCGCACTGATCTTCAATTATGTGAGGCTTTACAAAAACTCAAACACACCTGCCAATATACTCATACACAATGGACATGCATATTCTTCCAAAGTGAGATAGCGCATGATAGCAGGTCCTGACTGGGGGAAGAGAATAATAACTACATGAGATCCCTCAAAGGAGCAGTGCTGATAGTGGTTGGCCGAGAAGTGGCAGACTCCACGGCCACAGGGAGAGCAGGGACAGCACGCCAAAACCAGGGTCTGTGGACTCCGGGAGATCTGTGGACACTTTCAGAGGGAATGAAAAATAAAATGCAAGTTAGGAGGCAGGAATGGAGTGCAGCTCCATCCTGTGCAGAGTGGTCTGTTTATTAGGAATGCACAAGGAGTGAAAAGACACATCAATTTCACTCATATCCTGACGTACATATCTGTTTTCTTCAAAGCATTATTAAAAAACTCTTTAGATGCCACATTTTAATATTACAAGTATTCTTCATATTATAATTTAGATGGGGAGAGTTGGTGATTAATAATCCATTTGAAAAGTGGTCCTTCACAAAATATTTGAGACCTGGAGGTATGTGGTCACTTCAACTTCCCTACATATTATCCCTAAGACATGAAAGAGATCATAAACTGTTTCAGTCAACCCTTGCCTTTTTGCTTATTTAAAACATAGATCTTGTTGACCAAAGGATGGCTGCTACAGGTCACATGATTCACAAGTTGGCGACAATTTTTGGAAATTTCAACAACAGTTACAGGATAAAATCTTTTTTTTTTTTAAATAATTTTTATTGAAAGAATTTTTTACATGAAGATATTTACCCCAACTAACTATAAAATATTACAAAATATTCCCTCTTAACAAATATCCCCCCCCGCCCGAACTCACGCGCGCGTTGTCCCTCCCCCCTCCCCCCTCCCCCAAAAACAAACAAAGCAACAATCAACATCAAACATGAACTGCGAGCAAATTTGCCCGCATTTCAACCATAAATAACCCACCACAACCGTTGTTGCCACCCCCCCCCTCTCCCCCCCTCCCCTCCCCCCGGGTTGCTGCTGCTGCGACCTCTGTACCCTATCTCTGAGCCAAAAAGTCGAGGAAAGGCTGCCACCGCCTGAAGAACCCTTGTACCGACCCTCTCAGGGCGAATTTGACCCTTTCCAACTGAATAAAGCTTGCCATGTCATTAATCCAAGTTTCCACGCTTGGAGGCCTCGCGTCCTTCCACTGTATTAGTATCCTTCTTCGAGCAACTAGGGACGCAAAGGCCAGTACTCCGGCCTTTCTCGCCTCCTGTACCCCCGGCTCCACCCCAACCCCAAAGATCGCTAGTCCCCATCCTGGTTTGACCCTGGATCCCACCACCCTCGACACCGTCCTTGCCACCGCCTTCCAGAACTCCTCCAGTGCCGGACATGCCCAAAACATATGGACATGGTTCGCTGGACTTCCCGAACACCTGACACATCTGTCCTCACCCCCAAAGAACCGACTCATCCTTGTCCCCGTCATATGGGCTCTATGTAGCACCTTAAATTGAATGAGGCTAAGCCTCGCACACGAGGAGGAAGAATTAACCCTCTCCAGGGCATCAGCCCATGTCCCATCCTCTATCTGTTCTCCCAGCTCCCCCTCCCACTTGGCTTTCAGCTCCTCTACTGATGCCTCCTCCGCCTCCTGCATTACTTTGTAGATGTCCGATATCCTCCCCCCTCCGACCCAGACCCCCGAGAGCACCCTATCACTCGCCCCCCCTACTGGGGAGCAAGGGAAACCCTTCCACCTGGCGTCTAGCAAATGTCTTCACCTGCAAATGTCTAAACATGTTTCCCGGGGGGAGCCCGAATTTCTCCTCCAGCTCTCTCAGGCTCGCAAACCTCCCATCTACAAACAGATCCTTCAGCTGCCTGATGCCCACCCTGTGCCAGCTCTGAAATCCCCCGTCCATGTTCCCCGGGATGAATCTATGGTTCCCTCTTAACGGTGCCTCCATCAGACCTCCCACTTCCCCCCTGTGTCGCCTCCACTGCCCCCAGATCTTGAGGGTGGCCGCCACCACCGGGCTCGTGGTGTACCTCGTGGGAGGGAGCGGCCATGGCGCCGTTACTAGGGCCCCCAGGCTTATGTTGCCACAGGACGCCCTCTCCATTCGTTTCCAAGCTGCCCCCTCCCCTTCCATCATCCACTTGCGCACCATCGATACATTTGCCGCCCAGTAATACCCCGAAAGATTGGGTAATGCCAGCCCTCCACTATCCCTACTCCGCTCCAAGAAGACCCTCCTCACCCTTGGGGTGCCGTGCGTCCACACGTAGCTCATGATGCTACTCGTCACCTTTTTGAAGAAGGCCCTAGGGAGGAAGATGGGCAAGCACTGAAATAAAAACAAAAACCTCGGGAGGACCGTCATTTTAACGGACTGCACTCTGCCCGCCAGCGACAGCGGCACCATGTCCCACCTTTTAAATTCCTCCTCCATCTGTTCCACCAGCCTGGAGAAGTTCAGCTTGTGGAGAGTCCCCCAGTTCCTTGCCACCTGCACCCCTAAATATCTAAAACTCTTTCCTGCTCTCTTAAACGGGAGTCTCCCGATTCCCTCTTCCTGGTCCCCTGGGTGTATCACAAATACCTCACTCTGGCCCAAGTTTAGCTTGTACCCCGAAAAGTCCCCAAATTCTGCTAGCAGTTCCATCACCTCCGGCATTCCCCCTTCTGGGTCTGCCACGTATAGCAGCAGGTCGTCCGCGTATAGCGATACCCGGTGCTCCTCCCCGCCCCTTGTCAGCCCTCTCCACCCCCCTGAGCCCCTCAGTGCCATCGCCAACGGTTCAATTGCCAGTGCGAAGAGCAGGGGGGACAAGGGGCACCCCTGTCTGGTCCCCCGGTGGAGCCCAAAATACTCCGATCTCCTACCATTCGTCACTACACTTGCCGTCGGGGCCGAATAGAGCAGCTTCACCCATTTAATAAATCCCTCCCCAAATCCAAACCGTTCCAGCGTCTCCCACAGGTACTTCCACTCCACCCTATCAAATGCTTTCTCCGCGTCCAATGCCACCACTATCTCCGCCTCACCCTCCACTGCCAGCATCATGATGACGTTTAGCAGTCTCCGCACGTTCGTATTAAGCTGCCGCCCTTTCACAAAACCCGTCTGGTCCTCGTGTATCACCCCTGGCACACAATCCTCTATCCTGGTAGCCAGGATCTTTGCCAGCAACTTGGCGTCCACATTCAGGAGCGAGATAGGCCTATATGACCCACACTGCACGGGGTCCTTGTCCCGCTTCAAGATCAGAGAGATCAGTGCCTGCGACATTGTCGGGGGCAGAGCCCCCCCCTCCCATGCCTCGTTGAAGGCTCGTACCAGCACAGGGCCCACCAAATCCGCATATTTTTTGTAAAATTCCACCGGGAACCCGTCTGGCCCCGGCGCCTTCACCGTCTGCATATGCCCAATCCCCTTGACTAGTTCCTCTAACCCTATCGGCGCCCCCAGCCCTTCTACCAGCTCCTCTTGGACCTTGGGGAACCTCAATTTGTTCAAGAAGCCCTCCATCCCCCCTCCCCTCGTCGGCGGCTCTGACCGATACAGCTCCTTATAGAAGTCTCTGAAGACCCCATTTACTTCTGGCCCCTTCTGCACTACGTTCCCTCACTCACTCCCTCTCCCTCACTCCCCCAATTTCTCTAGCCGCATCCCGCTTGCGGAGCTGATGCGCCAACATCCTACTCGCCTTCTCCCCATATTCATAAATCGCGCCCTGCGCCCTTCTCCACTGTGTCTCTGCCTTTCTGGTGGTCAACAGGTCGAACTTAGCCTGCAAACTGCGCCGTTCCCCCAACAGCCCCTCCTCTGGTGCCTCCGCATATCTCCTATCCACGTCCAAAAGCTCCCCCACCAGCCTCTCCCTCTCCTGTCTCTCCCTCCTTTCCCTATGTGCCCGTATGGAGATCAGCTCCCCCCGGATCACCGCCTTCAGGGCCTCCCAGACCATCCCCACCTGCACCTCCCCCGTGTCATTAGTGTCCAGATATCTTTCAATGCTCTTCCGGACCCTCTTACATACCTCCTCATCCGCCAGCAACCCCACATCCAGGCGCCACAGCGGACGCTGGTCTCGCGCCTCCCCCATTTCCAAATCTACCCAGTGTGGCGCATGGTCTGAGACCGCTATGGCCGAGTACTCCACTTCCCGTACTTTCGGGATCAGTCCCCTGCTCAATACAAAAAAGTCAATTCTAGAATAGACTCTGTGGACATGGGAGAAAAAGGAATACTCCCTCGCCCTCGGCCTCCCAAACCTCCAGGGATCTACCCCTCCCATCTGCTCCATAAACCCCTTTAACACTTCTGCCGCTGCCGGCCTCCTACTCGTCCTTGAACTCGATCTGTCCAGCACGGGGTCCAGCACTGTGCTGAAGTCCCCCCCCCATGATCAGGCCCCCTGCCTCCAGGTCCGGAATGAGGCCCAGTAGGCGCCTCATGAAGCCAGCGTCGTCCCAATTCGGGGCATACACATTAACCATCACCACTTTCTCCCCCTGTAGCCTACCCTTCACCATGACATATCTACCCTCTTTATCCGCCACCACCTCCGCCGCCACGAACGACACCCTCTTCCCTACCAGGATCGCCACCCCCCGGTTCTTTGCATCCAGTCCTGAGTGGAACACCTGTCCCACCCACCCCCTTCTCAGGCGGACCTGGTCCGCCACCTTCAAATGGGTCTCTTGTAGCATTGCTACATCCGCCTTCAGTCCCTTCAAATGCGAGATTACTCTCGTTCTCTTTGTGGTGATCACAAGTTAACCAGATGCAATACAACTGAGCAAACACTAGAGGGGGCACGGGAGAGCCATATAAATAGACGGGGACAGGAAGTGAGAAGACACTTCACTGAGGGCAGAACAATTCCGAAACAACAAAAGATGATTTGTTTTTCAAAGATTACCTCTCAGACATGGCTGAGTCAGTCGGATATGCTTATCACAGCATCAGCGACACGGTCGCAAAGCACAACACGAACCAACTCGTGGTAGATGAATCCAACCAAGATGATTTGGTTTTCAAAGAACACTACTCAGACATGGCTGAGTCAGTCGGATATGCTTATCACAGCATCAGCGACACGGTCGCAAAGCACAACACAAACCAACTCGTAGATGAATCCAACCAAGATGATTTGGTTTTCAAAGAACACTACTCAGACATGGCTGAGTCAGTCGGATATGCTTATCACAGCATCAGCGACACGGTCGCAAAGTCCAACACGAATCAACTCGTGGTAGAAGAATCCAACCAGGATGATTTGGTTTTCGAAGAATACTACTCAGACACAGCTGAGTCAGTCGGATATGCTTATCACAGCATCAGCGACACGGTCGCAAAGTTCAACACGAATCAACTCGTGGTAGAAGAAGCCAATGAAGATGAAATGGGTATCAAAGAATACTACTCAGACATGGAGGAGTTATTTGGACATGCTGATCACAGCATCAGCGACACCGTTGCAAAGCTCAACACGACTCTACTCATGGTAGATGAATCCAACACCATGATGCCATGGCAGCTCGTCGATACATTGGATGACAGCAATACCCTAGACGAAGACGACGCCACACAGAGAGCACAGGAAGACTCCACAGAGCGAGCGATGACAGGCTCCACAGTGCGAGTGATGAAAGACTCCAAAAGGGATGCAAGCAAACACTCCCTGGCGAACACCATGCATGAACAAGACCATGAAGGTAAACCCGCTGTATCTGAGCAACCGCAAGCAGACTATGAACGTCTACCAAGCTCACAGGAACAAGAAGAAGACAACGTACATCTAACCACTGACACCATGCATGCGCAAGACCATGAAGGTCAACCTGCCATATCTGAGCAACCACAAGCAGACTATGAAAGTCTAACAAGCTCACATGAACAAGAAGAAGACAATGCACCTCTACCCACTGCATGCGAAGACAGTGACAAGGTGATCACACTCGACGTACAGGATCACAGCGAGACTGACAGTTCTCAGCTTGTCTGTACCAAAGCACAGAGCGAAAACAGTAACAAGGTGATCGCACTCGACGTACAGGATCACAGCGAGACTGACAGTTCTCAGCTTGTCTGTACAGAAGCACAGAGTCGGGCCACCCAACAGTCCAGAGAGACAACGCCGAAAGCAACCATACAGATTCTGACTCCAGAAGAGGAGCACCTGGAGTCCAGAGAGACCAAGCCGAAAGAAAACATGCAGATTTTGACTCCAGAAGAGGAGCACCTGGAGTCCAGAGAGACAACGCTGAAAGAAACCATGCAGATTCTGACTCCAGAAGAGGAGCACCTGGAGTCCAGAGAGACCAAGCAAAAAGAAACCATGCAGATTTTGACTCCAGAAGAGGAGCACCTGGAGTCCAGTGAGACAACATCAACAGAAATCATGAAGATTTCAACTCCAAAAGCGGAGCACCAAGAGTCTAGAGAGACCACGTCAAGTGAAATCATGCAGATTTGGACTCCAGAAGAGGAGCGCCAGAAGTCCACAGACACCACGTCAATTGTAATCATGGAGGTTTTGACTCCAGAAGAGGAGCGCCAAGAATCCAGAGACACCGCGTCAAATGGAATCGCGAAGAATTTGACTCCGGAAGAGGAGCACCAAGAAAGCAAAGATGAGGAATCCAATTCTCCACAAATGATTGATGTCACCTGCACCGATGCAACATCAGATCATTCGCACCACTCTCGAGACGAAATGCTCAATGATTCAAATTATCCACTCGGGACACGAATAGAGTATAACAAGAAAAACAACAGTCCAAAGAAGCACAGCAGAAACGGGACAAACAACAGCAAGAACAAAAGCATCATGAAGCGCGACAAGACCAACAACAATAGCAAGAAGCACAGCAGAAACGAGAACGACAACAGAAAGAACAAAAGCAACATGAAGCGCGACAAGACAAACAACAAAGTCAGGCACAAAGATAGCGACAACGACAAAGACAGAAACGACAAAAACAGCAACACGAACGGCAACGAAAACAACAAAGTCAGGAACAACGACAGTGCCAACACCAAAGACAGAAACGACAAAAACAGCAACAAGTACGGCAACGAAAACAACAAAAACAGGAACGACAGAAACAACAGCAATGAAACAACGACTTGTACACAATGGTACTACTCGGCATATGAAGGACAATGCCACAGCTCACTGCAAAACGATGACAAGACTACAAACATGTCATGGGATGACAACGAATCGCACAAACTCACGTCTGCTCCAGAACGAGCAAGCACACCAGCATCCAAGGCGGATGAGACAATAAATCAACACCACAAGCACAGAAAAAAAAAGTCCATGCCAGTCAACATCAGTGAGGGGACCATGCAAACACCTCGGGATGATGCAGTGGGTACTTAAAATAACAAGGAACACCAACAACATTCACAGCGGACTTGCAATATCAATATCACCACGTCATCAACAACAAAATGAAAAAAAAAAGCTCTGAACAAATTCATCAAGTTTGGACTCATAAATGTTTTTATTAAGATTGGACATATAACTACATTGGCTTTGTACAATATGCAATAGCACCATCACCTGCATAGATATGCATATCATAAGTAACTGTTTTCTATAAATTTCTTTAACGATGTACAGCAAATATGTAAAGAGAAAAAGGGGGATGTGGTAATCGTAGATTTACTAGATACAAAAACAATAGCAAACACCAGAGGGAGAGCTATAAATACACCGGGACAGGATGTACAATTTTCTTTAACGATGTACAGAAAATATGTAAAGAGAAAAAGGGGGATGTGGTGATCACAAGTTAACCAGATGCAATACAACTGAGCAAACACTAGAGGGGCCACGGGAGAGCCATATAAATAGACGGGGACAGGAAGTGAGCAGACACTTCACTGAGGGCAGAACTTGGAGCAACACAGATACACCCATATCAGCTGGGAACACTGAAGGTAGCCGTAGGTAGAGCTCTGAAGAGTGAACGAACTTACAATAAAGCATCTTCTCCACATTTGAGACTACGAGCTTTATTAAGACACGAGTAACAACACACTCTTGACCGGCCCATTCAGCCCCCTCACATTCCAAGTGATCAGCCGGGTCGAAGGGCAGCCCGCCCCTCTCCCCTGCCGACTAGCCATATCCTGTCACCTGCTTGTCCCGAGTCAGCCCTCCCCTTCTGACCCGCTCCCCATGGCGATGGCGCCCTCCCCCCACCCCTCCGGTCCTCAGCTTCTCCTCCTGGCCTTTTCAGCAGCAACCCAGTAGCCCCCCCCTCCCCCCCTCCCCCTCCCCCCCCCCCCACCCCCCTCCCCCCCCCCAGGCTAGGACCCTTCCTAGCCGCGATGCACCCTCCATAGTACTTCCGTAAGTCAGCTGGTTTACGCTGACCCGGCTGCCCCTGCCACAATCCGACTCCTCCCGGCATGGGGGACATCCCCCCCCCTTACCACCCCTCCTTGACCCCGCTCCAGCGCGGGAAAGGGAGCCATTGCTGACCACGCCCCTTTCTCCCACCCTCCTCCCTCCTCTGCCCCGTGCGCGGGAAACCAGAGGAAAGCCCGCGCTTTCGCCCTGCCACTCCCCACCCCTCCATCTTCAGTTCCACCCCCGTCCCCGATCCCACACCGATAAAAAAAAAAAACCCCACAAGAAACACATACCCCCGGCACTCCCCCCCCCACCCCGCCCCCCCAACATAACATTATAAATAACAGAAAAAAGAAAAAAACTGGTAGAGAGAAAAAAAGGGTCCAAAAATACAGCCAAGTGAAAATCCAACCAAAAGAAAGCCACGTGTCCAGCTTAAAGTACCAGAGCGGCAACGACCGCCAAGTATCCCCTGGTTCTAGTTCGAGTCCAGCTTTTCTTCCTGGACAAAGGCCCACGCCTCCTCCGGGGACTCGAAATAGTGGTGCTGGTCCTTATAGGTCACCTACAAGCGCGCTGGCTGCAGCATCCCGAATCTGATTCTCTTGGCATGCAGCACCGCCTTCGTCCGGTTGAACCGGGCCCGCCGCTTTGCCACCTCCGCACTCCAGTCCTGGTAGATCCTCACCGTCGAGTTCTCCCATTTGCTGCTCCTCTCTCTCTTGGCCCATCGCAGCACACACTCCCAGTCACTGAATCGCTGGAACCGAACCAGCACCGCCCTCGGGGGTTCGTTTGCTCTTGGCTTCCTGGCCATTACTCTGTAGGCCTCCTCCAGTTCCAGGGGCGAAGGGACGGCCCCTGCCCCCATCAGTGAGCCCAGCATTTCTGCCACATACCTCGGGAGGTCCGACCCCTCCAGCCCTTCTGCCAGGCCCAGGATCCTCAGGTTTTTCCGCCTCATGCGGGTATCCATCTCCTCCAGTCGGTTTTGCCATTTCAGGTGGAGTGCCTCGTGCACCTCCACCTTTCCCACGAGGACCGTGGCCTCCTCCTCCCTCACAGCCATCTCCTGCTGCAGCTCCCGAATTGACGCCTCTTGGGTCGCCTGGGCTCCCATCAGCCTGGTGGTCGTCGCGTTCATCGACTCCAGCAGCTCCACTTTCAGCTCCGTGAAGAAGCGCAGGAGAACGGCCTGCTGCTCCTCCGCCCATTTCCTCCAGTCCTCGGGTGCGCCGCCGGCCGCCATTTTGGGTTTCTTCCCCCGCTTTTTTCGGGGAGCTGCTGCCGCTTTTTTTTCTGCCCCACTTCGGGTGACGACCATAAATTTTGCAGGGTTCTCCTCTGGGAACCTTCCCCCACCGGGAATCGTCGTTCCAGCGCCGTTAGGGGCCCTCCAATCGGCCCAAAAACACCTTCCTCGCAGGAGCAGCCAAACGTGCAACTTAGCTGGTCATAGCCGCAACCGGAAGTCCACAGGATAAAATCTTAACCATCACCCGTGTGGATCTCGCACCTCTCATTGTGAAGACACATTACAATCAACAAAGAGAACCATAGAGGTTTGCTGTACCTGAAGAGGTGCTAAATGCCA
This sequence comes from Scyliorhinus canicula, assembly GCF_902713615.1. Taxonomy (NCBI): domain Eukaryota; kingdom Metazoa; phylum Chordata; class Chondrichthyes; order Carcharhiniformes; family Scyliorhinidae; genus Scyliorhinus; species Scyliorhinus canicula. The sequence continues at coordinate 66,582,464 of NC_052154.1, read as the reverse complement.
ACATATATAACATAAGAACATAAGAACTAGGAGCAGGAGTAAGCCATCTGGCCCCTCGAGCCTGCTCCGCCATTCAATGAGATCATGGCTAATCTTTTGTGGACTCAGCTCCACTTTCCGGCCCGAACACCATAATCCTTAATCCCTTTATTCTTCAAAAAACTATCTATCTTTACCTTAAAAACATTTAATGAAGGAGCCTCACTGGGCAAGGAATTCCAAAGATTCACAACCCTTTGGGTGAAGAAGTTCCTCCTAAACTCAGTCCTAAATCTACTTTCCCTTATTTTGAGGCTATGTCCCCTAGTTCTGCTTTCATCCGCCAGTGGAAACAACCTGCCCGCATCTATCCTATCTATTCCCTTCATAATTTTAAATGTTTCTATAAGATCCCCCCTCATCCTTCTAAATTCCAACGAGTACAGTCCCAGTCTACTCAACCTCTCTTCATAATCCAACCCCTTCAGCTCTGGGATTAACCTAGTGAATCTCCTCTGCACACCCTCCAGTGCCAGTATGTCCTTTCTCAAGTAAGGAGAGCAAAACTGAACGCAATACTCCAGGTGTGGCCTCACTAACACCTTATACAATTGCAACATAACCTCCCTGGTCTTAAACTCCATCCCTCTAGCAATGAAGGACAAAATTCCATTTGCCTTCTTAATCACCTGTTGCACCTGTAAACCAACTTTCTGTGACTCATGCACTAGCACACACAGGTCTCTCTGCACAGCGGCATGCTTTAATATTTTATCGTTTAAATAATAATCCCGTTTGCTGTTATTCCTTCCAAAATGGATAATCTCACATTTGTCAACATTGTATTCCATCTGCCAGACCCTAGTCCATTCAAGTAACCTATCCAAATCCCTCTGCTGACTTCCAGTATCCTCTGCACTTTTCACTTTACCACTCATCTTAGTGTCATCTGCAAACTTAGACACATTGCCCTTGGTCCCCAACTCCAAATCATCTATGTAAATTGTGAACAATTGTGGGCCCAACACGGATCCCTGAGGGACACCACTAGCTACTGATTGCCAACCAGAGAAACACCCATTAATCCCCACTCTTTGCTTTCTATTAATTAACCAATCCTCTATCCATGCTACTACTTTACCCTTAATGCCATGCATCTTTATCTTATGCAGCAACCTTTTGTGTGGCACCTTGTCAAAGGCTTTCTGGAAATCCAGATATACCACATCCATCGGCTCCCCATTATCTACTGCACTGGTAATGTCCTCAAAAAATTCCACTAAATTAGTTAGGCATGACCTGCCCTTTATGAACCCATGCTACGTCTGCCCAATGGGACAATTTCTATCCAGATGCATCGCTATTTCGTCCTTGATGTTAGATTCCAGCATCTTCCCTACTACCGAAGTTAAGCTCACTGGCCTATAATTTCCTGCTCTCTGCCTACCTCCTTTTTTAAACAGTGGTGTCACGTTTGCTAATTTCCAATCCACCGGGACCACCCCAGAGTCTAGTGAATTTTGGTAAATCATCATTAGTGCATCTGCAATTTCCCTAGCCATCTCTTTTAGCACTCTGGGATGCATTCCATCAGGGCCAGGAGACTTGTCTACCTTTAGCCCCATTAGCTTGCCCATCACTACCTCCTTAGTGATAACAATCCTCTCAAGGTCCTCACCTGTCATAGCCTCATTTCTATCAGTCGCTGGCATGTTATTTGTGTCTTCCACTGTGAAGACCGACCCAAAAAACCTGTTCAGTTCCTCAGCCATTTCCTCATCTCCCGTTATTAAAACTCCTTTCTCATCCTCTCTAAAGGACCAATATTTACCTTAGCCACTCTTTTTTGTTTTATATATTTATAAAAACTTTTACTGTCTGTTTTTATATTCTGAGCGAGTTTACTTTCATACTCTATCTTACTCTTCTTTATAGCTTTTTTAGTAGCTTTCTGTTGCCCCCTAAAGATTTCCCAGTCTAGTCTCCCACCAATCTTTGCCACTTTATATGCTTTTTCCTTCAATTTGATACTCTCCCTTATTTCCTTAGATATCCACGGTCGATTTTCCCTCTTTCTACCGTCCTTCCTTTTTGTTGGTATAAACCTTTGCTGAGCACTGTGAAAAATCGCTTGGAAGGTTCTCCACTGTTCCTCAACTGTTCCACCATAAAGTCTTTGCTCCCAGTCTACCTTAGCTAGTTCTTCTCTCATCCCATTGTAATCTCCTTTGTTTAATCACAAAACACTAGTATTTGATTTTACTTTCTCACCCTCCATCTGTATTTTAAATTCCACCATATTGTGATTGCTCCTTCCGAGAGGACCCCTAACTATGAGATCATGAATCAATCCTGTCTCATTACACAGGACATATCTCCTAAGGTGAACGCTGGTTTTGACCAGAATCATAGAAGCTGCTTGTTAGCCTGTGACTGAGTCCTTAATGGGCAACATCACATGATGTAGCTTGAAAACATTAAAGCAGGACTCTAGGCTGACCATCAGCCTACAGAATGTCTAAGCCTCCTCGGAGCTTGTTTCTCTGTAAGGTTCCTGCAATCACCTGCCAAGCAGACCAAGTTTCTGTATACCAACCTCATTTCACTAGGTCCCCATCAAATTTGAAGGAATCCTGCTACTCCTGCATCAGCTAGCTAAACCCGCCTGAACTTTAGCTCTTCCATGAGGGACCCTGATTGGACTCTGACTTTTTGGACTCTGGCAATCACGTGAATTGATATCCACATCCAGGAACATTCAATCTGTACCTTCAGTTCAAAATGGATGTGGGGTCCAAGAAATGACTTGTAAAATTTGCCAGCTCCTCGTGATTTCCCAAGCGAACATATTTTCTGTACTCAGTTTACTGCCAGCATTAATCGCTTTTCCACACAACATGCAACAGCTAGAATTAAATACTCAACATGATGTAGGTGGAATGACCTCATGTGCAGTAATTGAGCAATAATGTCTGCAATCCATGTGTAATGGATTTTAAAAGCCACTGCAATCTTGCCTTCCTGGAAAGTAAGCTGTTGGGGTTGGTGGCAGCAATCGCGATGAGAAAAATAATAGGTGATATAGGTAATAATATGAGAAAAAGGGTGTGCGAGCGGCTGAGGAAATATATTCAGAACTGCCTGCAGGTCAACGATACGGGGGAAATTTCAGCAGCGATGGTCTGGGAAGCACTGAAGGCGGTGGTCAGAGGGGAGCTGATCTCGATGCGGGCCCACAGGGAGAAGGTGGTCAAGGGCAGAGACGGACCGACTAATTAAGGAGATACCACAGATCAATACGAGGTATGCGGAGACCCCAGAGGCAGGGCTTTTCAGGGAACTGCAGAGGTTACAGGCGGAGTTCGGCTTGTTAACCACAGGGAGGGCGGTGGAGCAGTTGAGAAAGGCGAGGGGGGTGGATCTATGAGCATGGAGAGAAAGCCAGTAGAATGCTTGCACAGCAGCTTAGAAAGAGGGAGGCAGCCAGGAAGATAGGGAAAGTAAATGACGGAGATGGGAACCTGGTTGGAGATTCAGCAGGGGTGAATAAGGCGTTTAGGGATTTCTACAGTAGGCTGTATAGGTCAGAACCCCCTAAGGGCCGGAGGGGATGAGGCACTTCTTGTGGGGGGACTGAATTTCCCAAAGGTAGACGGGGAGCTGGTAGAAGGGCTGGGGGCCCCTATCGGGTTGGAAGAGATAGTGGAGGGTCTGAAGGCCATGCAGGCGGGTAAAGCCCCGGGGCCAGATGGGTATCCAGTGGAGTTTTATAAAAAGTTCTCAGGGATATTGGGGCCGGTGTTGATGAGGATGTTTAATGAGGCAAGGGAAAGAGGGGTGCTGCCCCCGACGATGTCACAGGCCACGATTTTGCTGATTCTGAAGCCGGACAAGAACCCGGAGCTGTGTGGGTCCTCCAGGCCGATATCCCTGTTGAATGTGGATGCCAAACTGCTGGCCAAAATTTTGTCCTCCAGGATTGAGGATTGTGTTCCGGACGTTATTGGGGAGGACCAGACGGGGTTTGTTAAGGGTAGGCAGTTGGTGGCCAATGTAAGAAGGTTGTTAAATGTGATCAAGATGCCCCTGCAAGGTAGGGAGGTGGAGGTAGTGATCACAATAGATGCAGAAAAGGCTTTTGATTGGGTAGAATGGGATTACCTGTGGGAGGTACTGGAACTGTTCGGATTTGGGCGGGGCCTTATTTACTGGGTCAGGTTGCTGTATCAGGCTCCTGTGGCAAGTGCACGGACAAATAGGACAACATCGGACTATTTTAGACTGCACCGGGGGACGAGACAGGGATGCCCCCTCTCCCCATGGTTGTTCGCACAAGCTATAGAGCCGTTGGCAATTGCTCTGAGAGCCACAAGGGGCTGGAAGGGGCTGATAAGGGTGGGGTGTAGCACAGAGTCTCGCTCTATGCAGACGACTTGCTTCTGTATTTATCGAACCCATTAGAGGGGATGGAAGAAATCATGAGGACTCTAGGGGAATTTGGCCGGTTTTCGGGGTTTAAGCTAAATATGGGGAAAAGTGAGATGTTTGCGGCCCAGGTGTTGTGGAACAGCGCTCCCCTTCTCCAACAGCAACTGAAGGGACTGGAGAGGCTGGTATGATTGGAATGAGGGAAGGAACAACTGGATACAGATTATGATATCCTGGAGGCTGTGAACGTATTGCAGGCATTGCTGCTGGTGCAGTGGGGACTCTACCCAACATAGTCCAATTCTCTAAGTCTTCATCTGCCTCTGTCAATGCAAGGCCAGCCATTGAGCTACGTAGCTCATTTTTCTGACTCGAGTCTGCCCCAGTAGGCACATCCCTCTCTTTATTTGCGCGTTTTTTGAATGCACACTCCTTTTTCAAGACCTCTAGAGTTTTCTGAGTCCCGCCTTCACTAATTGGAATCCCCATTTTAAGGGCATTTTCTTGCCAACTTGATAACAAGATCTTATCCCTCTCCTCTTGACAATATTGTCTCCATAATCCAATCAACTCTTTTGCCCGGAGGCTTTGATTTTTCTTCCAAATCTCACCCTGAATTTGTTTAATTAAGTCCAGATCTTTAATGCCCCCTAATGGCCATCTATCACCCAATTTCTTTCTTAAAATTGCTGATAGTTTTCTAAAATCTCTCGCTTTATCTGGATAAATATCACATAATATTTGCAAAGAACTGTTTGGATCACTCATATTATCCAAGCAATTCCCCATTATCTCGAACTAGTCCTCTTGACTGCGTTGTTCGCCACTACAGTCCAAGGATACAATTTTAACTTAACCAACTATAATTTCCAAAACACACGTGGTACTGAAACGTTTGCCAACGTCACATCAATCCCACAATCAACCCTTAACTGAACTGCCTATTAAAGCATCCCATCAGTTAAATCAACCCTTAACTGAACTATCACTATGATATCCCATCAGTTAAATCAACCCACAGTCGTACCTACATCGACTGATTAGTTAAAATTTTTGAATCCCCAGACTAACCTTTGATTTCGTCGAGACGATCTTTCCGTGCCAACCGCGATTGACCAGACCGATCAGTCAATGAGAAAGGGGAAAATCAATGTGGCAATTTTCAGCTACTCACATTGTGGGCCCATTTCCACTTTCCTTGACCAGTATGAGCCCAATTCTGACTGTCTGGAGAAACCCGGGTTTCCAGCACCAAATGTTAATATTAAATTTGTCACCCAGTAGTCTGGCTCAATAAAATGAGAGAAGGATTCATAGGTATAGTATCATTTAATAATAACTAACTTGCAAGGCTGACTCAATCCATAGGACCTCAGGACACACACACACTGTCTTCTGAGAACCCAGGATAAAGAGAATCTCAGACAAAGGAACACTGGAGATATACTTCAAATTACATCAAGATTCGCATACAAACTTCCCATTGGTCATTTTACACACCTCCTGACCTGGTCATATATCCTAATTGGCTCACTTATCCTGGGCCTCTTGTTACCCAACATCCTTTTCACCTTTCTCTCTACGAGGCTACCATCCCCCGAGCCATGCATTGCTGAATCCCCTTTGTTCTTTGTGAGCTCACTACCATTTTCTATACTATTCTAACTAATAATCCTATCTTATATCACATTCATTTGGTCAATTCCTCACAGGCGAGGGGACAGGAGAGGCGATTGGGGAGCTGCCATTTTGATTAGTAGGGGGAAGCTTTAGGTACCGAGGCATTCAAGTGGCGCGGGAATGGGACCAGCTGCATAAATTAAATCTGGCCCGATTAGTAGACCAAATGAAGGATGATTTTCAGAGATGGGACATGCTCCCGTTGTCATTAGCTGGGAGGGTGCAGATGGTGAAGATTTTTTTTTTTAAATTTAGAGTACCCAATTCATTTTTTCCAATTAAGGGGCAATTTAGCGTGGCCAATCCACCTAGCCTGCACATCTTTGGGTTGTGGGGGCGAAACCCATGCAAACACGGGGAGAATGTGCAAACTCCACACGGACAGTGACCCTGAGCCGGGATCGAACCTGGGACTTCAGCGCCGTGAGGCTGCAGGGCTAACCCACTGAGCCACCGTGCTGCCCGCAGATGGTGAAGATGACGGTCCTCCCGAGATTCCTGTTCGTGTTTCAATGTCTTCCGATCTTTATTCCGCGGTCCTTTTTTAAACAGGTCAACAAAGTGATCTCTGGCTTTGTTTGGGCGGGCAAGACCACGCGGGTAAGGAAGGTAATGCTTGAGCGGAGTCGGGGAGAGGGCAGGCTGGCGCTGTCAAATTTTAGTAACTATTACTGGGCGGCGAATATAGCCATGATCAGGAAGTGCGTGGTGGGGGAGGGGTCGGCATGGGAGCCTATGGAGGCGGCTTCATGCAAGGGCACCAGTTTGGCGCCTTTACCGTTCCCGCCGGCACGGTACTCCACCAGCCCCGTGGTGGTGGAGGCCCTGAGAGTCTGGGGGCAATGGAGGAGACATGTGGGAGCAGAGGGAGCATCGGTCTGGTCCCCAATCTGTAATAATCACCAGTTTGCCCCGGGAAGTACGGATGGGGGGTTCCGGATATGGCATAGAGCAGGGATTGAGAGGATGGGAGCTATGTTTATAGAGGGGAGCTTTCCGAGTATGAGGGCGCTGGATGAATAGTTTGGGTTGGCGAGGGAAAACAATTTCAGGTATCTGCAGGTGCGGGACTTCCTACGTAAACAGGTGTCAAACTTCCCGCTCCTACTGCTAAGGGGGATTCAGGACAGGGTAGTTTCCAGAGGGTGGGTAAGAATGTCACGTTTCCTTTGAATTATGACCAACACTTTAATGTATATATTGAGTTGTGGTAAGTCATAGGACAAGTTACACCTCAATGTAATGTAATGATAACCACAGGGAATGTTTACCATGTTAATTTGAAAATGCTACAAAGACACAACATCAGATCATGGCAGCACGGTAGCACAGTGGTTAGCACCGTTGCTTCACAAATCCAGGGTCCCGGGTTTGATTCCCGGCTTGGGTCATTGTTTATGCAGAGTGTACACATTCTCACCGTGGCTACGTGGGTTTCCCCCGGGTGCTCCGGGTTTCCTCCCACAGTCCAAAGATGTGTGGGTTAGGTGGATTGGCCATGATAAATTGCCCTTAGTGTCCAAAACGTTTAGGTGCGGTTAATGGGTATGGGGATAGGGTGGAGGTATGGGCTTAAGTGGGGTGCTCTTTCCAAGAACCGGTGCAGACTCGATGGGCCGAATGCCCTCCTTCTGCACTGTAAATTCTATGATATCTACGATTACATTCGCTTTCACTGTTCACTTATTTATGGATATTTAAACAGAGGCAAGGCACCACAAGAAGCTATTGCTGAAATACTTGACTTGCACAATGTATTAATTGTTTGAAAACAAGTCACCAAACGTCGATTATATTAGAGATCGTTCACATAATTTGGCTCATAGTCTCAGGACTGCTCTTAGGTCTTATGTTTGTCTTTGCCAGAATGTTAGTTACGCTTGTTTGATCAAGCTAAGTGCTTCTTAATGAAAAGTCAACTGAGATATTAACGGTTTTTTAAAACAGTAGTCAGCTTTTGGAGAAAATAAATGTGGACACCTCTGTCGCAGCCACTGAGATGCAGATGGGATGGGTCTGGAGGGTCTGGCCACTTAATCGCAGAATCTACAGCGAATAGTCTCGCGTGCAGCAGGATTATTGCTCCAGCAAAAATACAGTAAGTAATACAAATGATGTGTGTAAAACCAATCCCGGTTACCAACAGCAGTGATTGATGGGGTGAGTAACCCAGTCACCTTCAATGGCCAGAATTTGTGGTAACCCTAATACAATTTTCCAATTCCCTCTTATTTGTATTTTGACACTTCACAGAAGTGGAACTTTTCCCCCCCAAAATGGTGGAGTGTCAGGTTCTGACTGAACACTGGTGTATTTCTCCCCAGGGAAACAGCCAGATTTTCGCTCCAGATCTTCTGACACTTAGTTAAAAAAAAAAGGAGGTGGGCGTGTTTTGCGCCGTCACTCTGGCAGGGCGGGGCCTCATAAGCCCGGCTCTACAGAAATCGGAAAGGGCACCCGATCTCAAAGTGAAAGTGCGGATGCTCCTCTCCCCACCACCATCGCTGGCATCGGGGCTTCAGTGCCACTCTGCCCCCATCCCCCAATGACCATCGCTGGCATCCCCACAGTGGGAAACACCCCCCCCCCTCCCCCATGGGGTTCCCCAGAGGTTTTGGCCCTGCCCCAGCACAGCCAGGTTGGCACTTCCAGGGTGCCAGCTCATTTCCCTAACCAGCCGGGCGCTACACTGGCCTCCGTCTCCCCGGCGTGGTCAGCTTGGGGAAACATTGGATGCTCCTGGAAGATATGGCATTTAGGCATATTTAAGTGTATGCAGACCGTCAATAACCAGGTTCAAGATCTTACGTTTACTCAACAGACATTTCTAAAAGCAAATGATCCCAAAGTTTCCAAACTTCACAAGTATTTTGTTGGCTGTGAAGTTTTATTTTTATTCATTCATGGGCTGTGGGCTTCTCTGACTAATTCTGCATCCCTTGCCCATCCCAATTGCCCTTGAGAAGGTGTGGCAAGCTGCCTTCTTGAATCGCTGCAGTCCGTGTGGTGCAGATACATCCACAGTGCTGTCAGGGAGGGAATTCCAGGACTTTGTGAGTTCTCCTGGGCATCCTGAGATCAGGAAGTGTGCTATATGAATGTAAGTTCTTTCTTTTTTCTTCCCGTTAATGGTCTGTTTTTTAACTGCTGCAGATCATTTAAGAATGTAATCCCTTACAGGCTATGATATCAACTTGGATTTCAGGAGTCTGTTTGACAATGGTCCTTCTGTTTGCTCAATCAAGCACAGTTCTTTTGAGGTAATAATGCTATGTGACCGAAGGCCAGGCTTAAACTGTACATTAGTTGATTTAATTAAAGTCATATTTTCCCATACCCTGACGAAATGGAAATATCAATACTGGTGCTTTGTGCACTGTTGAGCTTAATTATGGCCATGGCACATCTTTAAATATGTCAAAACAGTTATAATTCCAGGCAACCTAAACACAGCAATAAAAGAATTGCCTGTTTTTGTATGTTTTTTTTACAACTTGGCACTCCACACAGGCTTCAACATCAAGATGTTTATTTACAATGATACAGTTACTGATGGTTCGAAGGATTAAAATTCTCCTGTTGGTGCTGGTGCTGCAAGTATAGTCTCAAAGAGGCCTAAATTCGGAACTTGCACGTGATCGCCACAAGGAGTCAAGTGAAGTGAGACTCTCTAAAGTCTCTAAAGTCAGATTGAGCCTCAGCTCCACAGTTACACTAAGTAAATTTAGTCTCTGGTTCCAAGTGGAAATTGTTTGTGATCTTTGAGTAGTGAAAGTCACTTTAATTTGAAGCACTTACTTACATAGATTAGAATCTTGTTCTGCTAATTCAGAACATAACCTCCTTGTACTTATACTCTATGTCCTATTAGTAAAGCCAGAATACTCGATGCTTTATGAACTGTTTATCCACCTGTCCTTCCAGCTTTAATGGTATATAGTACATGGAACATACAGAACATACAGTGCAGAAGGAGGCCATTCAGCCCATTGAGTCTGCACCGACCCACTCAAGCCCCCACTTCCACCCTATCCCCGTAACCCAATAACCCCTCCTAACCTTTTTGGACACTAAGGGCAATTTAGCATGGCCAATCCACCTAACCTGCACATCTTTGGACTGTGGGAGGAAACCGGAGCACCCGGAGGAAACCCACGCAGACACGGGGGGAACGTGCAGACTCCGCACAGACAGTGACCCAGCAGGGAATCGAACCTGGGACTCTGGCGCTGTGAAGCCACAGTGCTAGCCACATGTGCTACCGTGCTGCCCATAATGGCCTATGCACATAGGGTCTATGCACTTTTACACCCAGGTTCCTCTGCTCCTGCGCTCCTTTAAGAATTTTATCCCTCATTTTACTTTGTCCCTCCATGTTCTTCCCACCAAAATGCACACCTCACATTTCTCCGCATTGAACTTCATCTGCCACCTATCTGCACACTCCACCAACTTGTCTATGTCCTTTTGAAGTTCTGCGCTGTCCTCTTCGCAGTTTACAACACTTCCACATTGTAGGAGTTGAACATCTAGAAATTTACAGTAATGTTGGTTATCAGGACTGTCTTCATTTGGACATGTGATTAAAAGTAACATAATTCGAGCTCTAATTATGTTGCTCGAGTTGTTTTGAGAAGTAATTGATTAAGACTGTGATATTTTACAGTATTTGTTCAGCTTTCAATGCTGATTTACAGAGGCAGTTAATCCGAACCACTTTGTCTATTAAGATATTGAAACTCTACACAAAATATACCCATGGGAAACAAATAAGTGATTGTGGCTTCATTTCCATGAATAACCTCAGAGTGTAAGTGGATTCCTCAACAAACTACTCAAGACAGAATTAACAAATTGCTGACGGATGCCACTTGAGGCATCTTAGCTCATTTTACTGTGTCATTTATCCACCCCCCCCCCACCCCCACCCCCACCCCCCCCCCCCCCCCCCAACCCCCGCAACCCCCCCCCCCCCCCCACCCCCCCGGTGTCATAATATACACATCAGTATATAATGGTGCAGACACACACACTGACTGACACACTGCAAGACCAATCAACACACACAACACAGCAGCCAATCACCAGTTAGGGCACGCTCACTATAAAGTCAGAGGGCGCTAGTTTCCCGCTAATTCGGGATGCAGCCTCTGAGACGGACAGAGCTCGCAGCTAGTAGCACAAACCTTCACCATGTGCTAACAGTCTAGACTGGTCAGGATAAGCATAGGTCTTCAGTTAATCTGACATAGTGTCGACCCACAGTGCAAATATGTTCAACAGTTCTTAGCTTAATAAAATAGTGTTGCACTATTTCAAGTGTTGGTAGCCTGTCTATGTTACTGCTAAGGTAAACGCAGTCTTCACAGATCCAGAGTACCCAACACATCACCCCGGACACACACACACACACACACACACTCCCTCAGCACTGCACTGGAGTGCCGGCCTTGCATTCTGTGTACGGCTGGAGTCGGACTTGAACCCATGACCTTTGTCTCATAGCGAGTGCTCACAGGCAGTAAACAAGGTTTGCTGGTTAAAGAACCACAGATGCTCCAGTCTTTCTTTGTGACCCAAAACTCTGATGATGATGATCAGCCTCAGGGCTCTGCTGGTATTCATAATCCACATGAATCTTCCCCACTCCATCTACCTCATCTCAACCTTTCATCAGGTCTTTCTATTCCCTTTCCCCTCATATATCCATCTCAGGATTGTAAGGGTTAAAGAGGAAACAGTACCGCCCACAAGAGATACAGAAGAAGCATCAAATGTCTGGGCCACAGCCGATCACCCTGCAACACATAATATCAATCTGGAAGGTGAGCTCGAATCATATTCTAGTTCTTGACAACACAACTGCCAGCGAGCTCCAAAATTCTTCGGTGGATACGCCAGGAACAGATGCAAGATGAAGAGTGCATCTGCATTCATCAGTACTGGCTACATGGTTGGCCACTGCAGTGTTCATGTGGCCATGTTATCAAAATCTACGTAAAAACAGCAGAAACGCTTCAGTATAATTAATCATTCTTCTGCATGATGAGTAGTTGGGCATTCCTGGCTCATCCGGAGATTCTACAACCAATCTACCAAGGCCAATTGGGCATCAAAAGTGCAGAGCTTGAACCCAGGATAGGGTGTGGTGACTGAGAATATCAAGAGCAATTGAAGAGATTATTTTAAACACCAGGTGTGAATGATGCACAAACCAATCCAGAGGGATCCCCTTATCCCCACACAATTTCCTACCAGACCATGGGAACATTTGGGAATGGATCTGTTCATATACAATGGGAAGTCCTTCCTCCTCATTACTGACCATTGCTCTTGGTGGATCAAAGTGAAGCTTTTGATTGCTATAAGGTGTAGCCATCTGGGATGGCCACTTACAACTAGGTACAGAGAAACTCACAAAGCCTAGTGGGTAAAATGGACAAGCCAAGACTCAGGCAGGCTCAGAGCCTGAAATGCCTATTTGCCAGCAAAAGTCCAGGCGGTATCGAAACTCCGACCAATTAGCATTTTAATGGGACCGATTAACATTTGATGGCCCATCTTCACCAAAACAAAGGACTGGTACTCGAGTAACCGGTACAGTCCCAGACATCTCGGAGCCACTCCCTGTTCAAGGGAAACGCAAACAACGGGGTCAGTGACCGTTTGGGACACGCCCAACCATCCAGATCCCCACCCACTTATTGGCTAAGGAATCAAACGGAGTGATCAGGGATCACCCAATTAGTAGGGCCCAAACCAAAGGACCCCCAAAAGAGCACGAAAACCCCCAAGTATAAGAAGAAGAGTTCGCCACATGTTCGTCCTCTCTTGGGCCTGGTACCCCGGTCACGGCCATCTCCAAGTGCAGCAACACCAGAAGCAAGTCCAAGTTCAACGCCCGCTACCAGACGGATGAGCCCAGCTGAGCAGCAGTTATTCCTTTGGACTCGATAGATCCAGAATCGAACAGCGGCCACTGTTTCTCTGGCCTAAGCTGGGTGCCCAAAGTTAAGTACAGGTTGTCTTAGTCAAGAGGTGTAGTTAACTAGTAGTGTTTATGTTGCATGAATAATTGTGTGTAAATAAAGTACCCTTGACCTTGAACTAACTAACTGGTGTTTAGCTCTTTGATCGATAGCCGGTTGAAACTTGTGGTGGTATTATTTGATACCTGGCGACTCTGAGCATTAGGACATAGATAACACAGAAAGAAGGGCAAACTCACTGATTGCTATAATTGGAACAGAGCCACAGAAAGGACAGGGTAAAAGAGTAAAAGGAAAAAAAGGCAACAAAGGGTCCTTCCTGGTGATTTCCTTATTTCCCCTTTCATTATTTTTGCTGTTATCATTTTTGACGCATGGATGCTTAATGGACATTTATCTTTAAATCAAGTAGCAGAGAGAAGGAGGAAGTCAAGAAGTTGCAACATAGTATATGGTTCTGCTATCTTTGGACAGCAAGACTCCAGACTTTTTGTCACCCGAGAGATGGGGTCGACACGGTTCAATTGATTGGCTAGTGGCCAATGAATTGGTGGTGATTGGATCATTCCTGAGTGGAATGATTTTCAGAGACCCAAGGAGCTCAGTGTTTGAATCCTGGATATACAATAACAAGGGCCTGCTCCCTCTCTGTCCAGAAAAGCCATGGGTTGATGCATTCCTGAACCTGCAGAGCCATGAATGAATCTACAGTGAAAACCTTGAACTGAAAGCTTGAAGAGAAGAAAGAGCCTAGAAACAACCATCTGAAACAAAGATTCTCATCTTTTGACATTCATCCTTATTATTTTCACCCCTATTGACCCCTCTGTGTTTTTCTGTCCTATGTGTGTAGAGGGTGGGAGCAAGTTAAAATGGGGGATTAACAATTAGATAGTAGTTAAGCAGTTGTATTTGCTGCATATTCAGTATAGTTCTTGTTATAAATAAAAAGTAATTGTGTTTAAATTTACAAACCTAGTGAATGTAATTATTGGACAGCCAGGGGCCAAAGACTTTGGGTATTTTTCTAAGAATTATTGGTTAATTCAATTGTGTTGCAACTCTGTGTCAAGTGGGGCTGGAATTGATTGCACACTATCCCAGGGTGTTGTAACCACAGAGTTGGTCACTCGGTCGCCAAAAGAAATATTTGCGATCCATGGCATCCTGGACCAAATGGTTTCCAAAAACAGCCAGCAGTTTGCTAATTAATACTTCATGCATTTTGCCAGCAATTATGAATTTCAAGACCTCACCAGCTCCCTGAGATATTCACAATTTAACAGAGAGGCATAAAGAGGTCTCCATATTATTATCTTCTTGAATAGAAATGATGACTTTGATCTCTACCCGTCTGCAATGTGGATTAGCCCAATCAGAGCTGCTGCTGGGTGAAAAACTTTGCATTCCACTTCCCATGTTATCGACAAAATTGATACTAGGATTGGCAGTCAGGGACTATGAAAAGTGTCATGACCAGCAACAGTCCTACAGACAGCAGCAACCTTCAACTTAAAATAGGAGGTTCTGCCCAGGTTAAAGGTGACAAAATTTGGGCCATAACAGAAAAGCTCAAATAATTGCAACACCAAATACACCAAGTTTCAGACCAGCAAAGTCAGCTCAAAGCAATTGAGACTGCCACTCCTCCAAACTCAAAAAGGGAGAGGGGGGGTCGTTGATGCAGATTACAAACTTTAGGCTATTCATTATTCCCTCCCCCTCTCTCTCAATCTGACAATACTCCCTTAATTAATCCGAGCTGATTCTTTTCCTTCAATCTGTCTCTTAACAAATTCCTTAGTTACATCTTTAATTCCATTGCTTTCAGTTGCACGCAGCAGGGTTTATGTGAAGATCATTATGAAAGACTTTCTGGAAATCTAAGTTATCATATGGTTTTGCATTTTGCTTCAGATGCTGCTTTCCAAAATATGTCGAAGAGGTTGGTCAGGCAATTCTTCATCTTTGGATGCGATGTTGGCTGCTATTTGCTAGATTATAATGAAATCCTTAGATTTGCTCCTATTAATTGATTCTATTATTTTAGCAGTAAATGACAAAACGATCTGTATTTCAGTTTGTGAAGGAATGGATTCGCATCCAGAATTCAGTCATTAAAAGGAAAATTATTGGTTATTGTAGGGAAGGGCAAACATGTCCTGAAGAATTGTATTCATCCCACTCAATTACAGCATTTGTGGGCTTTTTCTCACTTATATACAGTGATAATAGTGTGCCTTCAATCAATGGGCAAGGAAGTCAACAAAGCTCTGGGCAGGATTCTCCAACCCCACACACTGGGTCGGAGAATCGCCGGGGGGGGGTGGGGTGGGAATCACACGATGCTGCTCCAACGCTGGTCCGCCGATTCTCCAGCGACCAGAGAATCAGCGCGGTCCGCATGGCACTGGTCGGGAGCCGCTTAACGCGCCCCCCCCCCCGGCGATTCACCCTGCGCCGATAGGCCAAGTGCCTGCCGACGCCATTCTCGTGTAGTCCTACCCGGCGGGATCGCAGCTTTCATGTTGCGGGGGGCGGCCTGGTGGGGGGGAAGTGGGGAAGTGGGTATCCAACTCCGGCCGGGGGGGGGGGGGGGGCCTCCACGGTGGCCTATGTTCCTCCGCACCGTACCCCTGTAGCTCTCCGCCATGTTGCATCGGGGCTGGTGCGGAGAAGGAAACACATGCACATGTGCGAACCCGCGCCGGCCGTGGCGCACATGCGCGGACCCGTGGTGCCCGTCTTGACGCCCGTATCGACAGCTGGAGTGGCGTGATGCTCTCCAGTGCCATGCTGGCCTCCTGTGCGGCACAGGGCCTAGAGGCCTGTTGACGCCATCGTAAAACATTACAGCATTTACGACGACGTCAACACTTAGCCCCAGGATCAGAGAATCCCGCCCTCTGTCTCTAATCCATGTCAAGTTCATTTCACAGAATAACAGAATAATATAGCACAGAAGAGGCCTTCGGCCCATCAAGTCTGCACCAACACATGAGAACACCTCATCGGCCTACTTAATCTCATTTGCCAGCACTTGGCCCATAGCCTTGAATGTTATAACGTGCCAAGTGCTCCTCCAGGTACTTTTTAAAGGATATGAGGCAACCCGCCCCACCACCCTCCCAGGCAGTGCATTCCAAACTATCACCACCCTCTGGTAAAAATGTTTTTCCTGAGATCTCCCGCAAACCTCCTGCCTTGAACATGTGCCCTCATAAATTACCTTTCAACTAAGGGGAACAGCTGGTCCTTATCCACCCTGTCCATGTCCCTCATAATCCTGTACACCTCGATCAGTTCGCCCCTCAGTCTTTCCTGCCCAAGCAAAAACAACCCAAGCTTATCCAACCTCTCTTCATAACTTAAATATTCCATCCCAGGCAGCATTCTGGTGAATTGCCCCTGCATCCCCTTTAGTGCAATTCCAGTTAAAGGAGTAACTCAAAAGAGAGAATTCTGAGTCTCTCATGACCTCAAGATGTCCGCAAATGCTTTGAACCCTGGTCACCATTGTCGGGAAATGCCAGGTTCGATTCCCGGCTTGGGTCACTGTCTGTGGACAGTCTGCGCGTTCTCCCTGTGTCTGCGTGGGTTTCCTCCAGGTGCTCCAGTTTCCTCCCATAAGTCCCGAAAGATGTGCTGTTAGGTGAATTGGACATTCTGAATTCTCCCTCTGTGGACCCGAACAGGCGCCGGAGTAAGGCGACTAGGGGCTTTCCACAGTAACTTCATTTCAGCGTTAATGTAAGCCTACTTGTGACAATAATAAAGATTATTATTATTACTTCAGTGAATGGATGTGAAGTTGTGGCTTATTTCTTATCGTATGAGCATCAATTTAGCAGTTGTGGGGAAAGCGTCAGAATGTGGCGACTAGGGGCTTTTCACAGTAACTTCATTGCAGTGTTCATGTGAGCCTACTTGTGACGATTAGGATTATTATATATTAATTGCACACAACAAGAAATCACACAGAGAGGGGTGGATAATAATAATAATAATCCCTTATTGTCACAAGTAGGCTTCAATGAAGTTACCGTGAAAAGCCTCTGATCAGATAATCCCACCGTGACTTTGTTGAAAATGTCTGGAAATAAGAATCTGATCAGGATTGCCATAAGACTCCAATGGTTCACAGTTGTCCTTTGTGGAAGGAATCCTGCCAACCTTACCCAGTACTGTTGAGTACCCAACTCTGTTGTGTCAAACAGCACCATACAGTGGTTTGAGAAAGCATACTCTCACTGTTACAGCACAACTGCGGATGAGAAATAAATGCCAGTCTTGGCAGTAGTGCTGCATCCTGAGAATGAGTAAAATAGTCTCTCACTGGCATCAGCAGATCCATACCCTGCGATGGCTGGCAATGCTGCGTCAGATATTTTGAAGGATTTTCAGGAGGATAACATCTTATATTTTTCTATCAGTTCCGAAGTAATAGGAAGCAGTCAGCTTGAGAGCTCGTCGCAATATTTTTTATTTGAAGAGCAAGGAATGTTAATAGAGGGGTCGATCAGGCTTGATGGGCTGAATGTCCTACTTCTGTTCCGATGTTCCTGAGCAGGGCCCATTGTACAGCCTGAAATAATATGAAGGGAGGATATGTCACACTTCATAAGGGAAATCAGTGATCATGCATCTGGGATCAATAAACCAGGTTGCCGCACAAGATGAACATTTCTTGATCCCAGAATTCCTAATCAGAACTGGATCAGAGTTGAAGCTTCAAATCCAATACCACTGTTACAAATTCATCATCCTGTCTGAGACATTGGACGTGATCCAATGGGTGCACTGCGCTGGAAAAGCAGCTCGCCGTGGCACAGCAAGGCCGATAAAAGCCAGGAGACCCCGCTCCCGGGATCTACCCGGCTCGCATTGCCTCGTGAGATCTAATACAACCTCGCGAGACGTTGCGATTTAAATCTCCCCCATTGTGGGCAGGATCACTTTTTTTTCAGATCTGCATATTAAAGCAAAGCAGTTAGTCACACTATATAATAATGATAAGAATCTTTATTGTCACAAGTAGGCTTACATTAACACTGCAATGAAGTTACTGTGAAAAGCCCCTAGTCGCCACATTCCGTCCGGCGCCTGTTCGGGTATACGGAGGGAGAATTCGGAATGTCCAATTCACATAATAGCACGTCTTTCGGGACTTGTGGGAGGAAACCGAGCACCGGAGGAAAGACAGGGAGAAGGTGCAAACCCTGCCGCAAGCTGGGAATCGAACCTGGGACCTTGGCACTGTGAAGCATCAGTGCTAACGCTATCTGAAAGTTTAAATTGAAAGTGAAGGATAAAATTGCTTCCTGGCTTACTGTCTGTGAGAATAATTCAATGTAATTAGCTGCTAAACATCACTGCTGCTGCTCGCCTGATGATTCCCTGAACTTGGCAGATTTAAAGTGGCACTGGGAAAGGGAAAGCCCATGCCACTGAGGTAGCTAGATCTTTGTAGGCAACCTCTTTTGAAGTCAACAGCAAGCATGTTACTCACTTCTGACCACAAAATCTCACCCAATAATGTAACCCAGGACTGCAACAATAGTGCCCCTTGTGGTCTAAATCAGGTATGCATATTTTTCCCACGAGCCTCGACAAACCTCTCACAGACAGACAGAAAGCATTTGGTAAGATGAAGGCAGAAACATATTGTTAAATCATTTTGTTTCACAGTGAGAAATACAAAGTTACTTTCATGACCAAATTTGCATTGTTCAATCGATACAACTTATCTTAGAAACAAATAGAAAGAGGAGCAGGAGAAGGCCATTTGGCCATACAAGCCTGCTCTGCCATTCATTATGATCATGGCTGATCATCCAACTTAATAGCCTGATCCTGTCTTATCCCCATATCCTTTGATCCCCTTTGCCCCAAGTGCTATATCTAACTTATCTTTGATGATGCAAAAGACGAAACAAACTATACTTCCTCACATTACTGGGTTGTCTTATTTGACATAAACAAAATGAGATCCAACTTTAATATTGGTGTGCCTATTTTATGTGCCTAAACAGGTGCAACAATATAGCACAGAAGTTCCAGAGACACTTGGGCCAATGCTAAATTACCCAGGGCTTTCTTTAAGGAGGCCAGCAATAACAAAATAAGGCTCTTGCGCTCATTTCCTGCTATTACCTTAATTTGTTTGTCCCGGTCAGAACAAGTTCCAATTGGCATTTCTAGTCTTGAGCTGTCTAACCAGCAATTCTTAAAAAGACCCCAGAGACTGCTCAAAGAATGTCCAAAAGCAAAAAAGTATATATTTGTGGAATTTTTCTACGACTGCCCCAAGACAATGCACGCTTCTGTTGACCCACACTCACCCACTCTGTCCCCTCTCGTTGACCTCCCTGCCATAGACCAATCACTTGGCATCGGCTCACTCACAAAGCCCCAAGAGACGGGTTATGTTGGGGCAGCAGATTGACTCCTGCAGTTCACCTTCCTGAAGGACAATGGTTGTGGATGTTGGAGGCCAATCATCTCAGTCTCAGGGCATCACTGCAGGGGTTGTGTCATAGACCCAATTTCAATCAGCTGCTTCATTATTGAGCTTCCTTCCATCATAAGGTCAGAAGTTTTTTTTCAAGTGTTTTTATTGGTATTTTCCAGTTTTTATAGAGTAATGGCTCAAGTATGTCTGATATTTACAACTTGATGAGACCATCAATTCACGCGACACATGGTTAGAAGTGAACAGTGGTTTTAATCGTCTTACAACAGAGCCTGCCTGTGACACGATGAACTCCAGATGAACTGCAGACAGGCTCTCAGCACCAACCTTTATACTTCCGGTTACGGGGTTAGGAGGAGCCGTGGGTGGAGCCCAGTACAAACTCCCGTACACTCCCAGTGCATCTCCCCCTAGTAGCAGAGCAGCGCAACTGCTCGTGTGCCGAGCTTGCAGAGACATAGTACAACATGTGTAATACAGTGTAAATTACATTACTGTGATTCACCACATTCACCCCCTGTAAAAAAATCAAGTCAGGCGGGGGTGGTGGCTTACAGATTAAGTCTGTCCGGTGGCTGAGTTGTCCGCTGTGATCGGCGGAGCACCGGGGTTGCAGCCCCTTCTGGTGGTTGGGGTACAATGGCGGACTCCGGGGGCAATTCCGCCCGAGCTTCGTACCCGTCTGGTTCGACTGGGGACTGGGGGCGCTGGGAGCTAGCTGGCGCAGGCACGTGAAAAAAATGTAGCGAACTGGTAGGTGCGGGGGCGTGGGGGGCGAGTTGGGTGGGTTATAGTGTGAGGGGTACCTCGGCGGTGGTAGTGGGAGGGTTGGATCCGACAGGTGCTAGGTCCCGGAGGGATACAGTGTCCTGACGGCCGTCAGGGAGCTCTACGAAGGCGTACTGGGGGTTCGAATGCAGTAGGAGCACTTTCTCTACGAGTGGGTCAGTTTTGTGCGCCCTGATGTGCTTCCGGAGGAGTACTGGGCCCGGTGTCTGCAACCATGCCGGGAGAGAAACCCCCGTGGTAGTGCCCCTCGAAAAAATAAAGAGCCGATGGGAGATCGGGAGATTCCTGGACCGGAGGGTCAGTAGGACGGTCTTCCAGACCGTCACATTCTGCCTCTCCACCTTCCCGTTCCCCCCGGGGTTATAGCTGGTAGTCCTGCTCGAGGCGATGGCCTTGCCGAGCAGGTACTGACGCAGCTTGTCGCTCATAAAGGACGAACCCTGGTCGCTGTGTACATAGCTGGGGAAACCAAACAAGGTGAAGATACTATGCAGGGCCCTAATGACTGTGTGGGAGGTCATATTGGGGCACGGGATAGCAAAGGGAAAATGGGAGAACTCGTCTATGACGTTCAGGAAGTACACATTCCTGTTAGTCGAGGGGAGTGGCCCTTTGAAATCGATAGCGAGGCGTTCAAAGGGCCTAGAAGCCTTGACCAGGTGGGCCCTGTCTGGTTTATAGAAGTGCGGTTTGCACTCCGCACAGATTGGGCAATCCCTGGTGATGGCTTTTACCTCCTCGGTGGAGAAAGGCAGATTTCGGGCTTTAATGTAGTGGGCGAGCCGGGTGACCCCCGGGTGGCAGAGGTCATTGTGGATGGCTTTTAAGCGGTCGCTCTGTGCGCTGGCACACGTGCCGTGGGACAGGGCATCTGGGGGCTCGTTGAGCTTCCTCGGTCGATACATAATATCGTAGCTATAGGTGGAGAGTTCGATCCTCCACCTCAGAATTTTGTCATTTTTAATTTTGCCCCTTTGCGAGTTGTCAAACATGAAGGCAACCGATCTTTGGTCGGTGATGAGGGTGAACCTTCAACCTGCGAGGTAGTGCCTCCAGTGACGAATAGCCTCCACAATGGCTTGTGCTTCCTTTTCGACTGAGGAGTGTCGAAGTTCCAAAGCAGAGAGGGTTCGGGAGAAAAATGCGACTGGTCTCCCTGCCTGATTTAATGTGGCTGCAAGAGCTACCTCTGAGGCGTCGCTCTCTACCTGAAATGGAGTGGATTCATCCACCGCCCGCATGGCCGCTTTGGCGATGTCCTCCTTGATGCAGTTGAAGGCCTGGCGAGCCTCAGCTGACAGGGGAAAAAGTGTGGCCTTAAAGAGTGGGCGAGCTTTGTCCGCATATTGAGGGACCCACTGGGCATAATACGAAAAGAAACCCAAGCACCGTTTGAGGGCCTTGGGACAATGAGGGAGAGGGAGTTGTGCCTCATGCGGCCCGGGTCGGGACCCAAGACTCCGTTTTCCACGACATAGCCGAGGATGGCTAGTCTGGTTGTGCGGAAAACGCATTTCTCCTTGTTGTATGTGAGGTTAAGCTTCTGGGCCGTCTGGAGAAATCGGTTGAGGTTGGCATCGTGGTCCTACTGGTCATTGCCGCAGATGGTGACGTTATCCAAGTACGGAAACATGGCCCGCAGCCCGTACTGGTCCACCATTCGGTCCATTGCTCGTTGGAACACTGAAACCCCATTTGTGACGCCAAAGGGAACCCGGAGGAAGTGGAAGAGGCAGCCATCAGCCTCAAACGCCGTGAAGTGGCGGTCCTCCGGGCGGATTGGGAGTTGGTGGTATGCAGACTTCAGATCCACCGTGGAGAAAATCCGATACTGGCCGATCTGATTCACCATGTCTGCAATCCTGGGGAGGAGGTACGCGTCGAGGAGCGTAAACCGATTAATAGTCTGACTATAGTCTATGATCATGCGGAATTTTCCCCCGGTCTTGACGACCACCACCTGAGCTCTCCAGGGACTGTTACTGGCCTCTATGATCCCCTCACGTAAAAGCCTCCGGACCTCGGATCGAATGAACATCCTGTCCTGCAGGCTGTACCGCCTGCTGCAAGTGGCTACGGGTTTACAGTCCGGAGTGAGGTTGGCAAAGAGAGGAGGGGGGGGGAAATTCGCAGCGTGGCTAGGCTGCAGATAGTGAGTGGGGGTAGGGTCTGCCGAAGCTGAGGGTGAGACTCTTGAGATTGCATTGAAAGTCGAGTCCCAATAAGAGTGGGGCGCAGAGTTGTGCCTCATGCATAACGGGCAGGACGTATAGTTGGAAATTAGAGTAGCCATCGCCCTGGATGGTTAGAGTTGCGATGGTGCGCCCTTGGATATGGACAGAGTGGGAACCCGAAGCGAGGGAGATAGTTTGCCGTGCAGGGAAAACGGGGAGCGTCTTACCAGATCTGAGTGTACGAAGCTCTCAGTGCTCCCGGAGTCCAAAAGGCACGATGTACTGTACCCGTTGATTTGGAGCGTCGTCAGACAGTTGTTGAGATGCTTTGGGCGCGATTGGTCCAGTGTGACTGCGTTGAGTTGCGGGTAGTCGGCGGCTCGGTCGGCTGCGCTGGGATGGCCCCGCGATGAGTGCCCACTGAGGTCGCAGTCTTCAATCGAGTTTTCTGAGTGTGGAGAGGATGGCGCCCAAGATGGCCCAAGGTGGATTGCACGTGGTGGGCGGCGAGTAAGATGGCGTCCAAGACGGCGGCCCCCATGAGTCGCCCGTGGTGGACTGCTTGGTGGGGGCCGCCAAGTTGGCGGCCCCCATGGATCGCACGTGGCGGGCGGGGGCAGAGTCGGGGCATAGGCCACTGCGTTCCGGGGCCTGCGGGCCTGCGAGTGCGAAGGGCGATTACTTTGTGCCGCTGGAGGTTTAGGGGCTGGGGCCTTCCTTGTCAGGCGCACTCTGGCGTAGTGGCCTTTTTGCCCGCAGCTGCTGCAGGTCGCGTTGCGGGCCGGGCAGTGCTGCCGCGGGTGCTGGGGCTGGCCACAAAAGTGGCAGGCTGGGGCAGCATGGTGGCTGGGTGGCCGCGCGGCGCAGGCCTGGGGCAGTCGCTGGCCGGGGGCCCATGACGGGGTCGCGCAGTCAGCAGGAAACGAGGTGAGGCTACGAAATGAGACCTCCATAGTTGTAGCAAGTTCAACAGTATCTTCTAAATTTAGGGCCCCCTTCTCCAGCAGTCGCTGGCGCATGTAATTCGATCTAAGGCCTGGAACAAAGACATCGCGGACAGCAAGTTCTCTATGTTCTGCAGCAGTTACAGCCTGATAATTACAGTCCCGGGATAAGGCTTTTAAGTCTCTGAGGAATTCTTCTAGCGATTCTGTAGGGCGCTGGCGGCGAGTAGTAAAAACGTGGCGCGCGTAGACCTCATTGATAGGCCTCACGTACATTCTATCGAGTAGGGTCAGGGCCTCTGTATATGAGCCGGTACAGTTTAGCTGAGTAGATATACGATGGCTCACCCTCGCGTGCAGTAGACTGAGTTCCTGCTCCTCCGTCGTTTTGTTGGTGCTTGCTTCAGCCAGGTAGGCCTTAAAACATCGGAGCCAATGCGAAAAGATTTCTTTCGCCTCTGCATCCTGCGGGTCGAGTTCCAGTCGGTTAGGCTTGAGGGCTGATTCCATGGTCATTCCTTACTGTTTCTTAAGATGGTTAAATTGATGAGACCATCAATTCACGCGGCACGTGGTTAGAAGTGAACAGTGGTTTTAATCGTCTTACAACAGAGCCTGCCTGTGACAAGGTGAACTCCAGATGAACTGGCAGGCAGGCTCTTAGCATCAACCTTTGTACTTCCGGTTAGGGGGGAGGAGCCGAGGGTGGAGCCAAGGGTGGAGCCCAGTACAAACTCCCGTACACTCCCAGTGCATCTCCCCTAGTGGCAGAGCAGCGCAACTGCTCGTGTGCCGAGCTTACAGAGACATAGTACAACATGTGTAATAGTGTGGATTACGCTACTGTGATTCACCACACAACTAAAGTCATTTCTTATTTACACTGCTTTTTACATGTAACCCCCCCCCCCCCCATCCCTTCTCCCCCCCCCCCCCCCCCCCCCCCTTCCATTGATGGTGGCTTAGTATTCCCTCTTAGTGATGCCTTCTGCCTTTGGTGCCACACACTGGGCGGGATTCTCCCATTCGGCGGCAAAGTGTCCACGCCGTCAGAAACGCCGTCGCGTTTCACGAAGGCGTGAACGGGCTGTTGGGTGTAGTAATTCTGGTCCCTACAGGGGGCCAGCACGGTGCTGGAGCGGTTCAAGCCTCGCCAACCTCCCATTCCGGCACGAACTGTGCGCCACGCCAACCCGCGCATGCGCAGTGGCCTCCCTCAACGTGCCGGCCCCAACACAACATGGCGCAAGAGTTCAGGGGCCGTCGCGTACGAAAATAGGCCCGGGGAGTGAGAGGCCGGCCCGCTGAGCAGTGGGCCCTGATCGCGGGCCAGGCCCCATCGGAGGCCCCCCCGGGGTCAGAGCCCCCCCCCCTCCACACACACACAGGCTGCCCCCCGACCCTGCGCACAGAGTTCCCGCCGGCTGTGACCAGGTGTGGACGGCGCCGGCGGGACTCTGCCTCTTTTAGAGCAGCCACTCGGCCCAGTCGGGCTGGAGAATTGGCGGCCTGCCTGGTAGAGCGGCCCGCGAGTGGCACCGCGCCAATGGCGCCGATTCTCCGTGTGCCGGCATTGGAGCTGTGTGGCCTGGTTCCGTGGATTCTCCGGCCCGGCACGGGGCTGGGAAGTTCCCTTCCGTTTTTTATGTTGGGGTCTTTTGTTTTTTGTCGTTGGTGGGGGGTGGGTGGGGGGGGTGGTGGGGGGGGGGGGGGGGGCTGTATGGCCCCTCCCTTTATTTTACCCCCTGTGTTCCACTCTGTGGCCCCTTTGCGTTCCCTTCTCCCCTTCACTTCCTTTGCCTCTTTCTCTTGTGTGTGTCTTTCCTTGCCTTCCTCCCTCCCTTCCCCACCTCTCTTTCCCCAGTCGCTGTTGGCTTCGAACAGGCTTGGAACAGGCTGATGAATTGCCCCCATGCTTTGGGGAAGCCCTCATCTAACCCTTGGATGATGCACTTGATCTTCTCCAGAAGGAGGAATTCTGAGAGGTCTGCCAGCCAGTCTGCAGCTGTGGGTGGTGCTGCTGATCGCCAGCTGAGCAGGATTCTCCGGCGTGCGATAAGGGAAGCAAAAGCTCGGGCGTCCACCCTCCTCTCCATGTGTAGCTCTGGCTGCTCCGATACCCCGAATACTGCCGCTCTTGGGCATGGCTCCACCCTCACCCCCACAACCTTAGGCACCGCCTCGAAGAAGGCTGGCCAGAACCCGACAAGTCAGGAGCAGGCCCAGAACAAGTGGGTGTGTTTGACCGGGCCTCCCAGGTATCGTTCGCATTTATCTTCCACCTCCGGGAAGAACCTGCTCATTTGGGTTCTGGTCAGGTGAATTCTGTGCATCACTTTACATTGCATGAGGCTTAGCCTGGCACAGGAGGAGGTGGAGTTGGCCCTGCTCAGTGCTTCGCTCCAGAGTCACCGACCCACTTCCGTCCCCAATTCATCCTCCCATTTTCGTCTCGCTTTATCCAGTGATAGTCTTGACCTATCCAATAACCATTGTATTTCTGTTCCCACAATTTGCCCCCTCATTCTTGTCTGTGTTTATTAGTTCCTCCAGTAGCTATGCCTCTCTTGGGACCCTGGGGTATCTTGCCATCTCCTTGCGGAGAAAGTGTTTAATTTGGAGGTGTCTGAGTTCCTGTCCTGTCAGCAGTTCTAGGTCCTCTGTCAGTTCGTCCAAGGTCACAAATCTGTCTCCGATGTAAAAGTCCCTGACCGCTAGCGTCCCCCGTCCTGTCTCTATTTTTAAAATATGGCGTCATGCATGGCTGGTGAGAATCTGTGGTTGCTGCAGATGGGACATCCCAGTTAATGTAAAATGCTGCCTCATTTGTTTTCAGAGTGGCTGCCACCACTAGGCAGGATGTGTACTTTGTTGGAGGGGGATGGGAGCATTGCCGTGGAGGATCTTGGAGGGTCTTGGAGGGGGTTGAAGGGTCGTTCCCTTGCAGGAGGACTCCTCCAGCCTTACCCATTCTGTGTTTGGCTCCCGTATCCATCCCCTCACCCTCTCGGCTCTGGAACCACCTCATTCCCCAAAGCCTGTCCACCATCTACAAGGTAGAAGAGAAGAATGTGATGGAATTCTCTGCCCTTGCCTGGATGAGTGCAGCTCCAGCAACACTCAAGAAGCTCAACACCACCCAGGATAAGGCAACCTGTGGGAGGAAACCGGAGCACCCGGAGGAAAACCCACACAGACACGGGGAGAACGTGCAGACTCCACACAGACAGTGACCCAAGCTGGGAATCGAACCTGGGACTTTGGAGCTGTGAAGCAACTGTGCTGCCATGCTGCTCATTCGAGAGGGACGAGTGAGAATCGGAGGTTGGGGGATTGTGGATTGGCGGGTGCCGAAAGGACTGGGGTGGTGGGTGGATGGGGGACAGTTGGTGTTGGGGGTCAGGGGTAATTGGTGAAGGCAGCCGTATAGTTTCCCAGGAGTTGGGCATGTCTTTTTTTTGGTCTAATATTTCTTGGGTCACTATCTAGGTAACTGAGTTGGAACTCTTTGAAGTCTCCGACTTCAACCCATAGTTGGGAACTTACTTGGAGGCATCCGTAAGCAGAATAATTGGCCATTGGAAGTCGAAATGTCCCAGGAAATTCCGGCAGCGTCCTTGCAATGGGCTTCCAAGGTCCAAGGGATCCCATTGTGCATCCTCCAGGAAACATCTGGTCTCTGATATCCTGGAGACCAGAATATGTGGGCCATTGTTAATCAGCCACTGCTTACAGACAGAAATGGATAGAGCTTCCCATTCCAAATAGGTATAAGCTGCATATCAGTTGCTAGGCAGGCAACCAAATTACTTACGAATGTGTAATCTACAGGGAAGCAATATCAAAGAGTAATTTATTACTATTTCAATTACCTATTATATCCGTGCCTTTGTGTGAATCCATGCTATGGGCGGAATTTTGATCCCATGTTAGCCGTCAGCATAAACAGTGACACGGACCCAAACTCCCCTGAGATTCAGGAAGCAAGATTCTCACCGGCGAGAATTTTCCCCGCCCCTCACCGATGATGCAACAAGATTCCCACAGGGAATCCCATTTGAATACATTTTAATTAATTAACATACAATTAAAGGGCTTCTCAGCCATATGATCCCCTGTCACTGAGGTTTACAGCATCCTTGGCTGGGGGTGCCAAGGTAAGTATAGCCCCCATGGGAGAGAGAGACATGCCTGGAACTGCCATCTGCACTGCCCTGGCACAGGTTTGCACTGCCCCAGCAGTGTCAACGTGGCAGTGCCAACATGCCAGCTCCAACCTGGCAGTGCCAACCTGTGCTGAGTTGGTGGTGCCAGGTTGGCAGAGCCAGGATGACAGTGCCTGGGAAGGGCCCTATTTGGGAGGGGGTTCCGTTTATGGGTGGTGGGGGCGATACTTATCTGGAAAGGGGGGGGGTCACCCCAATGCCTGTTCAGTGGGCGAGGTCATGCCGATGCCTCTGTGGTGGGGGGGGGGGGGGCAGTGGGGGGGGGGGGGGGGATCACCTCGAAGACTGTACGGTGGTGTTGGTCACCCTGATACCTGTGTTGGGAGTGGGGGGGGGGTCACCCCGAATCTTCTGTGGGGGAAGGGAGTTGCCCCAAAGCTTGTGTGGTGGCCCCCTGTGCCCATGGGGAAGGGGGGATGTGGTTTATTTTTACCACGGATCGGGCGCACTTTAAAGATGCTCCACCAGGCCCCACACCACCAGAATTGATGACCAAAACCATGGCCCCAGATATATTTTGCACTAGTGCACTGAAACCTGGGGAGAATACTCAGCTCTGCAGCTGGAGAGTTGCACACCAGTTTCACCGCCTCAGCCATCATTCTGTGTACTGAGGGGAAGAGTCCGACCAATGGACAGGATTTTAATGTTCCCCTCCCTCTGTGATGATGCCCACTGCTGCCGAGATTGGAAGATCCCCGTTAAAAAGTAATCCCTTTACCCCCCTCCCCAAACCCTTTCTGTGAACTAATCTTGAAAATAAAAGCCCTGTTCAAATAATGATTGTCCGCATCAGGGAGACAATGAGCCGCTGACACCCTCATTAATGGTTCCAACCCAGGTTATATCACCGAGATCTAGAAGGAACAATGCATATAAATGTATTCAGCAATTGTTTTATCGTGACTTTTATTGGGGTCGATAATGTGAGGGGTAATTTTAATGCTGTACAATATCATGTATGATGTGTATTGTGTAACCAGGTGCAAACCTATGGCCTGATACTAATTACAGTTGACTTGTTTCTTTTCCAGGTTTAAATGGCTGATATTTAAATCAGTAATTTCTAAACATCAATTTAATCAATTACAGGGTGTGATTCGAATGGCATTTATCGAGACAACTATTTCTAAATCATAATGGTGCAGTAGGATCAGGCCTGCACGGCTACAAATGACTGGGATTGATTTTATGCATCTAAGTTATATTACGTAACTATTTCCCATTCACTGCATTTTTCCAGAGAAATAGCCATAGTGTGGCGTCAGTCATGAGTTCTGTTCGCTGCAGTGTGTAGAGGCTGTCTAGATTAAGGGACTGGTTTAGCATAGTGGGCTAAACAGCTGGCGTGTAATGCAGAACAAGGCAGCAGTGCGGGTTCAATTCCCGTACTGGCCTCCCCGAACAGGTGCCAGAATGTGGCGACTAGGGGCTTGTCACGGCAACTTCATTGAAGCCTACTTGTGACAATAAGCGATGATTATTATTATATAATTGCAAATCCCATAAAAGTCAAGAGGTGGCAACAATTGTGTGCCCTTGTTTGCCTCCCAAAAATGTTCAGGTTGTCGGAGTCCACACAGAAGTTAGAACGCTGTAATATTTGTTCCCAATATTTATGTAACCAATATCGAGAGTCAGGGATTGTAATGGTCATCAGATGGAATTTACATCCGTACCAACCTAAGGCCGACTCTGAATCATCAAGCATCTTTACTTACATGATAAGGGTTCAAAATGAGTGAAGTTCAGCGATTAGAATCCAACGTCTTCTTGTAACTCTGGTGTGAGTTGAGTGGAAACGGGCAGGAATCCATATGCCTGATGTTCCTACCCTGTCTGGGAGTTCCAAGCCGACCTTTTAAGGGGAAGAACCTCTGCCCTTCCCTTACAAGTAAATAATTTTGAGTAGTAAGACAGGAGGCGGCCATGCTAAAAAAAATATAAGATTGTCAGACTACCAAAAGTTGACCTCAAAAGAGGATCTGTAGTAGACTCCTGAAGAATATTTTGGATACTTTCCCTTTATGACTGGGATCTTCAGAGTTGATCTGGGCACTGCTCTCCTGGTGGCAGCCATGTGCCAGATTTTATTGGCAGCATTGGGCAGAGATGTAAAGTAAAATAAGGTAAAGTTGTTACAGTCTCAGATGACCAGAGGCTGCTTTCCCC
Source organism: Scyliorhinus canicula (assembly GCF_902713615.1). Lineage (NCBI taxonomy): Eukaryota > Metazoa > Chordata > Chondrichthyes > Carcharhiniformes > Scyliorhinidae > Scyliorhinus > Scyliorhinus canicula. The sequence continues at coordinate 66,552,611 of NC_052154.1, read as the reverse complement.
TTTGAGGAGGAGAGCTGACTGGTGGTGATTTAACCTGAGGATCTGGCGAGGGGCAAGGTTGAGAAGGTGGGGCCTTCAAAACTCGTGTCAGCTAGTACAGGAATTGAACCTGCGCTGTTGACCTTGCTCTGCATCACGAACCAGCTGTTGCGCGGCGGACGACCCCTGTCCCATGCTAATCAGATCCATTTTCATTGATCTCTCACACTTAAACATTGTCGGCATGACAATTATCACTGGAATCAGGGCCCATGGATTTTGGAGCCGAACAACTTGGCAGCACAGCTGATATAAAGGTTCGCTGATGCTGTTCCTCTCTATGCCGATTACAAATAATGAAGTCTGTGATAATAAATTGGATCAGTGTTGCAATCTGACCTAATCTTACCTTCAAATTAGAAGTGTGATGATCTAATTCCATTTTGGAGTTCCACCCACTTCTAGCAGCCTCTTTCTAAGTAAAGCAGCGTGCCAGATGGCCTGGCAGGAATGTAGATTTGGCAGGCGAATAATGATTGTGAAAGAACATAGTGTTTTACTTTCAGTGCCAAATATTCTTAGAAAACTGCACTTTGTCCTTATTACCCAAATCCCCTGAGTGAAAAGGACAATCTAAAATTTACTGTAACAGAAAATACCAGGCCAGCAAGCTCATTGTGATCCTTACTTGCAAAGCATTTCAAAATATGTCAACGCAGAGATTCTACTACATCATGAATGTTAATTGTTCAAAACAAAAAGCGTGCATTCCAACCGCTGATCGGAAGACTTATTTAACCACCGCGAAAACTCCAGCCATCATCTGGAAGTGGATCGACCAAAGGAAATTAAACGGCACAGATTTCCTCCCCCCCCCCATTGGATCTTGATGGATTCAGCCTTGCGGAAGGAGTTCCCTTCAACTCGGATTGACCTCTGCTCTGCAAACACCAAGATGGGATCAATGGCACTCCTTGATATTATAGCATTCGGTGCCTTGACTGGATGCCAGTTCTTTCTGCAACAAGCTCAAGTGCACATGCAGGGGAAATAAGGACATGGTGCAGCTTATTTTGTTTGGCATGTTAAATTAATACAAATGTTTCCTCGTCTGACAACAGATCGTCCAAACAAAGCAAGCACTCAGGCAGCTAGATGACTTTGATTTTTATGAATCATCTAAGCAAAGGCACATTTTAACTAATTTATGTTCAACTATTAAATTAAAGCCCCTATGTGGTGGGGCAAATAAAAGTCGGAGCAGTACGCTAGCACAGTGGTTAGCACAATTGCTCTCCAGGGTCCCAGGTTCGATTCCCGGCTGGGTCACTGTGCGGATTCTGCACGTTCTCCCCGTGTCTGCGTGAGTTTCCTCTGGGTGCTCCGGTTTCCTCCCACAGTCCAAAGATGTGCAGGTTAGATGGATCGGCCAGGCTAAATTGCCCTTAGTGTCCAAACAGGTTAGATGGGGTGACTGGGTTACGTGGATAGGGCGGAGGTGTAGGCTTAAGTGGGGTGCTCTTTACAAGGGCCAGTGCAGACTCAATGGTCTGACTGGCCTCATTCTGAACTGTAAATTTTATGATTCAATTGAAGATTCGAGCGCTATTAAAGCCACATCTTCAATAGCTGTGACTTTAAATCTGACTTCAATATTTATAAGTTTGAAACTAATTTTATCTCATATCTACATTTTATAAATGTGAACTGATTACAGTCCTAACATGCCTCATAACTGGAAAACCCCAATTTGTGTACTCTAATGTGACATGTAGGTGGAGGTCGCATGTTCTGGACTCCTGCCAAAGCTGTCTTTTTTGGCTCTTTTAGTCCAATTTGTGGTGAAAGTTTGTTCATGAGGAGCTGTGGGAAGGTTTGGGCATTTGTAGAATATCAAAAACTGGAAAGGAGAATCCAGGGAAGAAGGTAGCGAGCGTATGTCACCCACTGAACGTGGCGAGGGGTGCAGCAGGAGGAAAGATGGCAGGAGAGAGCCCTTCGGATGGGACCATGCCCAACACCGTCAGGAAGATGACAGAGCTGATGGTTGGAGAGTTCGAATGGCTGTTTTCAAAACATTTCGAAAAGCATCAGATGGTGATGACGGCCTCGCTCAAGGCGTGGGTGGGAGAGACCCTGGCCCCGGTGAGAGAGGAGTTGGTGAGAACGTCAATGATGGTGCGGGAGGAGGGGGAAAGAAGGAAAGGGTTGAAGGAGGCCTTATCACGGAATAGTGACCATTTCACCTCGGTGGATGAGAAGCTGCAGAAGGTGGCAGAAATCAACCAAGGTTGAAGACCTGGAGAGCATGTCGCAAAGGCATAACCTGAGGGGTGGAGGGCCAGAGGCCTACAGAATATTTGAACCGATCACTCCGGCCGAAACCGAGGATCAATGAGCCGCCAAGGACGGTGATCATTTGTTTCCATAATTTTCAGGTGAAGGAGAAGATGCAGAGTGGGTGAATCAGAGGCGCGAGATGGCATGGGAAGACAAGTATATACGCATATACCAGGACGTGACAACGGAGCTGGCAAGGAGGCAGGCAGCCTCAGAACGGGCCAGACAACGTTGTACAAGCGTAACGTCTGGTTTAGTATGGTCTACCCGGTGAAGCTGAGGGTCACGCACATCGGCAGAGACTATTGTTTCGAGACGGAGGAGAAGGCATTTGTGAAGGCAGAAGGCCTGGGATTGGACTGAATTTGGACTTTTGACGGTTTTTCCTGAGTTTTTCAGAGTGGATAGTCAGAGGCTTTTCCCCGGGGTAGAGGGGTCAATTACTAGGGGGCATAGGTTTAAGGTGCGAGGGGCAAGGGTTAGAGGAGATGTACGAGGCAAGTTTTTTACACAGAGGGTAGTGGGTCCCTGGAACTCGCTGCCGGAGGAGGTGGTGGAAGCAGGGACGATAGTGACATTTAAGGAGCATCTGGACAAATACATGAATAGGATGGGAATAGAGGGATACGGACCCAGGAAGTGTAGAAGATTGTAGTTTAGTTGGGCAGCATGGTCGGCACGGGCTTGGAGGGCCGAAGGGCCTGTTCCTGTGCTGTACTTTTCTTTGTTCTTTGTTCCATGTTTTCAGCACCATGTCTGAGGTTCTGCATGTGGATCTGGAGCCGGGTCCCCTCGAGGCCATATTCAGGGTGTTGGACCTGCCAGAGTTGCAGACATGAGCGGGAGCAGATGTTTTAGCCTGGTTCAATTCCCATACCGGCCTCTCCGAACAGGCGCCAGAATGTGGCGACTCGGCACGTTTCACAGTAACTTCATTGAAACCTACTTGTGACAATAAGCGATTATTATATTCTTATTATTATGATCGCTCATAGGCGGGTCCTGTTGGTGTGGAGGTTAGCTTCTTCTCCCTGTGCCTCAGTGTGGTTGGGAGAACATCGGGTTCAGTTGATGTAAAAATGTTAAAATGTTGAAAATGTTGAATAAAAATATTTTTCAAAAACAGAATAGAAGGGGGGAAAAATTGACCTCAGTAGGATATGTTTTTGGGGCATTATGGGTACAATTCTGGAACCAAAGTGGCGCTGGCCACATTCATGTATCAAATGTATCCCACCGATTACTAAATTGAAGGAGGGGTTAGCGCACATGCAACTAACGTCTGCTGGAAGTAAGCTGAGCAGATAGATGTCAATCAGCAATGCCAATTTGGAGCTCCAGATTTCAGCCAATGCCTTCTCTTAATTTTTATTCACTTGAGGATGGAGCTGCGCTCCAAAAGCTAGTGATTCAAAACAAACCTGTTGGACTTTAACCTGGTGTTGTAAGACTTCTTACTGTGCTCACCCCAGTCCAACGCCAGCATCTCCACATCAGAATTTTTATTTAGCAGCATGAAGGACCCACTCTACCAATGCTATTTAAAGAAATCGTCAACTGCTTACACAACAGTTGCTGATGATTTATTCTGGCTGCTGCTACAATTTTGCAAAGGTTTGGGCTCGTCATAGTTGGTTCAAGTTGCAAAGTCTGCAGGAGTGTTGTGGTATGTGCTGACTCCAAGGCTAACACACAAACCTACCAGACAGAACTGACCTGTTGGGACTTCCACTTAGTGGTGAGCATGATTGCGAGAATGAGCAGAGGTCATGTAGAGCAGGCCACGTTTCTAGAAGAGTGAGGAAGGAGAAGGGGGTTAAGTGCTCTTTGGAGGAGGCCAAATTTGCTAAAGATCTTTAGGGAGAAGACCTGCTGAAGAATTGATTAGCGGCACACTTTGATTTCTTGGGAGTCCCTTTGACCATGAAGATGGCATCCTGCCCGCATTTCAATCAATGGGCATGGGCTAAAGCGTGTCACAATCCAGGTGCCTGTTTCCGGCTCTCTGATTTAGCTACAATGGTAGTTTAAACCTTGTTTTAGTAAATTCTTGCTGACATATATTTCTTACCTAGTAGTCAATAGGCAAAAAATGTAGCCCTCATTTCCTTTTCCCATGATCAGAAAGTACCAAACAATCTAGAGAGTTTTCTGACCTTGCTGCTTTCCTTCAGTGATGTTGCTGCCCATAATCGCCAGTAAATTGTATCAAAGATTACCTTATACTTAAATTCAGTATTTTGTGTTCTTGAGATGTCAACGAACATGAGACAGCAGTTTTCTCTTCGGTAGGAGGATTGTTATTTCTGGAGACCAGTTGTCAAAGCAGACACGCCTCAGTCAAGAGGTTTCGGTACATACCATTGCAGCTTAAAACTTAATACCTTTCATTTCTTCCATTTGTTTTCCCTCCCCATTGTTTCCCCTCCCCCCACTCCAGTTGGGCCAGCTGTTCCTAGTTGCCCTTTGACACACTGCTCATCTTTGTTCTGCCAGTCACAGATTCTAATCTCTTTATGTGCCACTATCAGCACCTTTATTAGCCTTAATCACCCCCATTTACAATCCTTTTGCCTTCTGTCCTCGACATCTTTCCCAATCTCCACCTGCCGCTGGCTCCCTATCCAGCCCCACTGCTCCACGCTTCCCCCAGTATAAATCTGACTCCGTTTCCAATTCTCTCTAGTTTTGTCAAAAGAGTCATCCAGACTCGAAACGTTAGCTCCCTTTTCTCTCCACAGATGCTGCCAGACCTGCCGAGATTGTCCAGTATTTTTGGTTTTCTGTCAGACTCCAGCATTTGCAGTAATTTGCTTTTAATTCCTTTTTTACCTAACTGTGAGAGTAATTTATCTAGATTGGATATGCCTGCTTCAGCTTCAAAAGAAACAACAGACTTAAAACTGGTCAGAAATACTGATTTCTAGCTCAGTATTACCACAGTACCTAATCGCCATGAAGTAACAAAGTGGGATTATCACCAATCTCTAACCCCACCCTCCACAATACTTCACAGTATTGATTGATTTATTGTCACATGTACCAAAGTACAGTGAAAAGTATTTTCCTGCGGGCAAGGAAACATACACAGTACGTACACAGTAGACAAAAAAAGAATAGTAGATGGTCACAGTGAATGCGAAAAAATACACAGTACATCGACAAATAAGTAATTGGTTACAGTACGGAACAAGGGCCAAACAAAGCAAATATGACATGAGCAAGAGCAGCACAGGGCAACATGAATAGTGTCTCCCAGGGAACAGATCAGTCTGAGGGAGAGTCGTTGAGGAGTCTAGTAGCTGTGGGGAAGAAGCTGTTCCTATGTCTGGATGTGCGGGTCTTCAGACTTCTGTATCTTCTGCCTGATGGAAGGGTCTGGAAGAGGGCAAAGCCTGGGTGGAAAAGGTCTCTAACACCACTGTGTGCCTTTCTGAGGCAGCGGGAGGTTTAGACCGAATCAATGGGAGGATGGCAAGCTTGTGTGATGCGTTGGACTGAGTTCACCATACTCTGCAGTTTCTTGTGATCTTGGGCCTAGCAGTTGCCATACCAGACTGTAATGCAGTCGGATAGGATGCTCTCTATCGCACATCTGTAGAGGTTTATGAGAGTTGATGCAGACATGCCGAATTTCTTTAGCTTCTGTGGGAAGTAGAGATGTTGTTGGGCTTTCTTGACTGTTGCATCACCGTGAGTGAACTGGGACAGATTGTTGGTGATGGTGACTCCCAGGAACTTAAAGCTATCGACCATCTTCACCGGAGCCATTGATGTAGGGGGGGGGGGGGGGGGGGTGCTGTTGTGCTACGCTTCCTGTCGATGATCAGTTCCTTGGTTTTGCTGACATTTAGAAGAGGTTGTTTTCGGTACACCGTGCAACCAAGTGATCGATCTCCCTTCTGTAGGCTGACTCGTTGTTGTTTGAGGTACGACCCACCACAGTCGTATCATTCGCAAACTTATAGATGGAATTGGAACTAAATCTTGCCACACAGTCGTATGTGTATATTTTTAAAAATAAATTTAGAATACCCAATTCACTTTTTCCAATTAAGGGGCAATTTAGCGTGGCCAATCTTTGGGTTGTGGGGGCGAAACCCATGCAAACATGGGGAGAATGTGCAAACTCCACACGGACAGTGACTGAGAGCCGGGATCGAACCTAGGACCTCGGCGCTGTGAGGCAGCAGTGCTAACCACTGTGCCACCTGCTGCCACAGTCGTGTGTGTATAGCGAATACAGTAGAGGACTGAACACACATAGAATCCCTACAGTGCAGAAGGAAGCCATTCAGCCCATTGAGTCTGCACCGACCCTGTAAAGAGTACTCTACCTAGGCCCAATCTCCCACCCTATCCCCGTAACCCCACCTCAAGGCAATTCAGTGTAGCCAATCCACCTAACCTGCACATTTTGGGCTGTGGGAGAAAGCCAGAGCCCCAGAGGAAACCCAGGCAGACATGGAAAGAATGTGCAAACTCCACACAGTCACTCAAGGTCTGAATCGAACCTTGTGTCCCTGATGCTGTGAAGCAGCAGTGCTAACCACTGTGCCACCCATTCTTCTTCTTCGGAATAGTACCGTGCAATCTCTTGTGTCCTATTGAGAGGGCAGATGGAACTTAATGTAACGTCGCACCTGCAAAATGGCGTCTCTGTCAGTGCAATCCCTCAGTACTCCGCTGCAGTGTCAGCTTAGCTTTCCTGTGCAGGGCTCTGGAGTGAAACCTAAACCCCAACCTTCGGACCCAAATGTGAGAGGCTACCACTGAGCCACGGCTGACATCTATTAGCAGACGCATGCTTCATCAAACATTTCTCTGTTCAGAATTTTAACAGGACATTAAAAAAGCCCATCGTTGAATTCATGCAAAAACCTTTCAACTTTGTTGCATTAATAATGCCAAATGTTTCCTTTTCGCTTATGGTAACTTAATAACAAACAACAATCAAATAATAAATGCTCGGCTCTGGTTCTGGGTTTATTTCTATGTGCAATATGTGAACTGCAACAATCAAAGAGGCCAGGCTGTGGGAACGTGGCATTGTGACTCTTCCCACCTCTGGGACAGGATAGAGAAGTTGAATGTGTTAAAGAGAAAAAAGTAAAGAATTCTGAACGAATAAGGATAACCAGGTGGGGTGTGGGAGGTGGGTGCAGGGGTGCGTGGTGAAAAGTGCTGATGTGTATTCTTGCTGACATTATTAAATACGTTCTCTATAAATAACGATGTTTGAAATTTAGCATGGAAGAAGTTGAAGGTTTTGTCACCTTGTACTTCTGCGAGATGATTTTGGCTTTTTTTGAGCACTGTCAACAAACCTGCTACTGTTTTAATCTGTCAAATTAGGAAATTATGGCAGAAAAAGACTTGCACCATTTTACTTTCAAAGCAAGATGCCTCTTTCTACTGAGCTGCAGAATGAGATTCAATGAACTGCAGGACTGGAATTCGCTACTTTTATTTTTCCATCCATGTCGACCCAATTAAATCACCTCTCTTTTTCCTATTGACCATCAGAAGATAAGTATTAGTTTAACTCTATGCGAGTGAATGCGGCCCAGGATGCAATAAGGGCCTTAAAAATGGTTTCTCAAGTTCACCATAAATATGCCTGGTTATGTCTGTGAGGTATTTATGTCCATTCAGCTTTCTCAGTAAATAGATCGAAGCGGCACAATTTTCCACAGATAGATTTAGCATTTAAAATCCTCCGAGGTGGCCAAATTGAAGTCTTAAATTGAAGTTTGGTTTTCACCCACTTCTGTCAGAAGATGATATTTTGGCAAACGAGTTGGGCTTAACATGAAAAACAACCACTTGGAAGATTGCTAAGGAGCTGATTGCCACTTATTGTCTGCTCACACTCATGAGAGGCCAAACTGCATTTTGGTGGCTAATGCTGGACTAACAGCCTCTAGTATCAAGCAGCCTGATTGGACGTCATTGCTGAAGATTGTGAGTGCTACTTACAGGTAAAGCAAAGTGCCAGATGACCATGGGCTGCCTTCCCATTTGAGGAAGAGAGCTGACTGGTGGTGATTTAACCTGAGGATCACCACACTTCAGGTGAGGGGCAAGGTTGAGAAGGCGGGGCTTTTATGAATTACCTCAGCCGGTACAGGAATTGAACCTGCGCTGTTGGTCTTGCTCTGCATCACAAACCAGCTGTCCAACCGGGCTACTTACAGCTATATAATCTTTCACAGGCCACTTTTTGTTGGAGGTTTGAAGTAGATTTTCTCAAACAAATCAGGAGACTTTCTTGCCACTTTTCCAAGACGTCACCTAGACTACGTCAACATTTAATCTGGGAATTCTCTGGAGACTGAACAGAAAAAGAGGCTGCACTCTACCTTATGGAAGACACCAGTTTAAAAAGAATGCTTGTTCATTGACGTCTGCCAGGGGGCCACAAGAGGACTAGGAGGAGGGAATGAGACCAGGCAGAGCAGCACCAGCTACTGCGCTAAAGAGGGACAGGAGGATGAAGAGAGCTCTGTCCAGTATTCTAGCCACTGTTGGGGCGGGTCTGATCTGGGATGTTAATGGTTGGTGGGATGAAATGAAAGCTACACCATCGGGACTGTGGTGACTCATGGAGAGAGGGTTCTCAGAAGTCTGCCATGCTAATGATAATCGTATCTTTGAAACTCAGAGGTGAAAACTGTTGTCAGGTAGGATTCCTGATTGTTGACAGATAAGATTCCTGACCTATCCTGCATGAACAAAGAGCAGTATATGGAACTGTGCAGCTGCGCAACAGCATATATGCGGAAGGGAAATGCTTATCGTTGTGTACAATGGACCTTTGTTGTATCAACTACTTAAAAGTGAAATTTAGGTTTTTATTTGGTATAATTTGCCTGTTAATTAATGTTGAATTTGCGTGGATTCCGATTTGTCATAAGTTATAAAAAGTGGAATCTTGTTGCCAATTTCTTTACTGGGGGGGGGGGGGGGTCATTCAGGAAATTGGTTATTTTGGTGTATGTCATGGAGAATCGTAACACTATTAAGATGGCTGAGCAGTAAAGAACACATATTGTTAAGCCCTGAAAAAAAAATCACTAGTTTGCTACCAACTGATTTTAATAACACAGGCAGATGAGGTCTTTCTGTTGGCACTGACAGACAAATAAATAAGCTGAGTACATTGCAGAGATTCTCAGGGAACCAGACTTAAAAAAAGCAGAGTAACATGGAAAGCAGAAATAATAAACAGAAATTGATACAAGTGGAAGGCAATGCTATGAAAACAATAGTACAGTGTTCTTCAAAGTCAGGGGCGCGACCCGCGGGGTGGGTCGCGGGCGGGTGTCGGGAGGGTCGCGGAGCCACTGTCTGCGGCGTTCCCGATTGCGGAAATCCCCATGCAGCAGCCGGCTTTTCATAACGCCGGCTGCAAGTGGCCGCGAACATGTTTTAAAAAAAATTTGGCCGCATTGCGTATGCACGCATGATGATCGGCACGCATGCGCGGTGTGGCTGCTATTTTTTTAAACGGTTGCAGCTTTTAGTTTTACAAGTTCTGTAGTAGTTTTTATCCATTTATTTTATTCATTTAATTTTTATTTTTTTCATTAATTTTATTCATTTTATTTTTTCTGCAAGTTCGAGGGTGGTTTTATTCATTTTTTTCATTAATTTTACTCATTTTTTTTATTTTTTATTTTACAAGTTCGGGGGGAGGTTTATTTGATAAAATTTCACAGGAAAAAAATGCAGAACTTTGGACAGATGGAGACTCCATACTTTCCGACACTGGAAGACTTCACCTTCATCCAACAGGTTCCATTGGAGGAGCGTGTACGAGGGCCAAAGGGACCCAAAACCATTTCCTCCATTGTCAGCAGCAAACAAGGTAAGAGAAAATGGCGGGTCGCGCAGTTCGACCGGCGTGGGTCGCGAAGGTTGGCCAAGTTGGGTCCCGAAGGTTGGCCAGTTGGTAAAAAAGGGCCCCTGGAAAAAAAGTTTAAAGAACACTGCAATAGTAAATTGCAATTTGTGCTTGTTCATCAGACAGCTCCCCCCCCCCCCCCCCCCCCCAATACTGGATTAACACTTGGGTTTAAGTACAAGACCCCTCGTAAAAAATTGTGATCTAATGGATATAGGGCAGGGTGCTTTTTACTTGAAACCTGAACAAATGTAATTGTTGTCTGGTAACTTACCCCATAGAGGGGCACAGGATTTAACCTTCCAATATCTACAAGTTTCACCATTACTCCACCATCTCTCCCCAACTCTTTAACCACCACACTTTGTGCTCCAGAGCTCCACACTGGCTCTTTGATCACATGCAAGGCAAACCAGTTTCCTGTTGGTACACATTCAAAGCATAAATCTGCCCCCAAAACTTGAAGCAAGTCTTTGCTTATTAATAACTTTACTGGAGAAATCGTGAGAAAGGTTGTGATGGGAAATTGGGATGCCAGTACCAAGATTAGTGTTAAGACATATTATTGGATGAGAGTAGAGAGAGTTCTATTCTCATCTGGCCTTTGCTGAACCTGTAGGGAGACTGTGCTGTATTAGCATGGAGTACAAATTAGAAAGTATTTCCTGCATTACATTGCAACAATGACTACACTTTAAAAGTACACTGTTGGCTGTAAAGTGCTTTGAGATGTTTGGTGGTGAAAAGTGCTACAAAAATGCAAATCTCAGGACCAATACTCATCCCTTTGATGGTTACCATTGGCTGGTTTCAATTACTTTAATTTGTTGGTGTGGTTTATGGGCACCAGCCTTCTTAGCCCTGTCAAAATGAATTAAATTGATGTAAATCAATCATAAATATGGGCCAAGAATTTATCATCAGCATGTCATTCCCAGCTTTGGGACTGGAATCAAACAACCTTTCTGCTTTCTCTCTTGTCTTTTCCACACACGATTATAATTAAAATTCTAAGTGTCAGCGGCATGCAAGCAACACATGTGCAATTTAGTGGCTGGGAAGCTGTTCCTTGGTGAAACCCACCAGCAGCATCAATGGGCAGCTGATTAAAAAGCCTCCTGTTCAAACAGGGAGGTTGTGTATCACTGCCAGAATGCTCCGCCACTGTGTGACTGGCTAAGGCCTCACACTGTACATTTATATCAAATATTATAGATATTCTCATTGTTACTTCTTGATTTTTTAAGCAGAGCAAAGACCTTTAAAATGGCTCAGGTTAAAATGTTTGTCTGTGATCCCGATACAGAAGGGGCCACTTGGCAGTTTTAGGAAAAACTTGTTATCTTTGAGGAGCCAGTAACGACCCCCTATGGACTGTACAGCCCAATTTCAAAGAGAGCTACACAAAGGCCATCCGTATTTAATAATCCAGTCTGTCAGAAGGAGATGGGCCGTCTGCTAAGACAAAGGCACCGCAACCTACCTTTCAATTCCTAATGGCTGAGACATTGGAATTCAGACGATGGATACATATCCTTTGTCAAAGATGGTGGAGAGGTGGGAGTCATGTGACATGAGCCTCTGGCTTGTTGAACAAGTAATATTGCCTTGCTGAACTAAAACATTCAGTCTGCTGTTTACCACCTATCTAGCAGCCACACAGAAAGGGAGCTCTACCCATTTTGAATACCTGCCCCCATGTTCTGCTGTAAGTTCTGTGCCATCACCTACAAGACTGATTCCTCCTTGCATGCCTATCTTATTGTGTGTAGTCAACACCGGAGAAGTGAATTATCCAGCACCAATTTTTAGTCCACTGGCCTCAGTGAAGAAATATCTCATTGGCTTTGATTGTGGACTATGGAACCCAGGTGAACAAATAGCAATTTTCCGTGTGGTCTCTGTACTGTAAAGCCTTCTTTTCTCTTTCTCGCCTGAATGCAGAGGTGATAGTGACCCTCCCCCTGTGCTTTGAGTGCGTACAAATAAATTAACCCTTTGACTTAATCCTATCTTAAGTTTGCTGTGAGGTTATTAATAGAAAATTGGACCACAAAAAAACTGAAAGGTTGGGAGATACACCATCGCCACTTATAAAGTGGGAAACAAATCAAAACACCTTTCATTTTACAGACAGGTGGTGAAAAGAGAAATAATTTAATGCTGTTTAAATTAAATCCTCTCTTGTCTGTGACAACTGATTGGGAATAGGATAATTGTTGCAGAAATGTCTGACCATTGCAGTAAGCCAGCCGCATGGTTCAGTGATGCCTCTCTGCATGTTCCCCTCCAGGCCATCAGGAAAACGCAGGAGGTGTGCTTTCCTGAAGATGGCATAAGAAAACCCTCCTGCCAGATCAAGGTGACCTGGATGGATGCGGAACCCGTGGGGTCACCCGCCACACCTGGGTCCAGTTCATGAAATGGGTCTACAGCCTCGTCGGATGCACAAGGGTAAATACCAGTGTCACATGTTGAACAGGAGTCTCTTGTGTGGTAATCAATAGGGTGGGCAGCTATTCCAGAAGAGTGAATTTCTGATCAGCTTCATGCCATATGGTAATTGTTATGCAGGACAAGCATACCCACAATTGCCTCAATAGGAGACATCCAGGAGAAGTTCCAGACCCGATGCTGTTCATAGCTGCCGAGGGGGAGGCGATGGAGATCACTGATGAGGAGTAAGCTCAATTGATGGCAGCCGGCAAGGTTGGAAATAGCCAGGAGTAAGGAGAATGAACCAACCATCCATCTTGGTAGCAGATGGGCACACAGGATGCAGTGAAATGTGAAGGAATCAAATTGTGATGATGCGCAATATTTCGATCCTGGACCAGATCCCATATTTGCTGAGATATCGGACAGAAACCCCAATCCTTTTTTAAAATATCTGTAACTGTGAGGAGAGGATACTTTGCTCCAGATGTGATTCCATGTAGAAATAGGGATATGGTATATTTAAACAAGCTTTATTATGAACACATTATTAAACAATATTAACATCACGGAAACATAGCTTACAATTACCAGTTAAAGAATGCTTAACAATAAAACAAAACAGCTTGACTTCTAATTGATACCCTCTTAATCTCTAATCAAGCAAAACCCACCACAGGTCAAAAATACTTTTAAATAGCGTTAGCAAATCTTTGGGGAAAGAGTTCTTAGAAAAGACAGCTTGAAGAGAGAGAGAGAGATTGTTTCAGTAACTGACCTGCAGAACATCTGTCTGTCATATTAATGCTGAATTGACAGCCTTCTGCAGAAGCTGTTGTTCAGCTCAAGACGAAACTAACTCCAGACTGAATGCCTGCTACAGCCCTGGCTCCTCCCATTCATTAAATCACCCCTATTCCACTCAAATCCCATGACCTACTTGTTTAAGATTAAACACAATGAGCGGGGTTTTCCAGTCCCCCAGTCTCATGTTTCTCAGTGGTGCCTCCTTAGCTGGTGGCAGAATTCTATCTTTCCGCCACTTTTCAATGGAATTTCCCATTGTCAGCACATTGTCAGGAAGAGCGAATCGCAACAACTGGAGAATTCCGGTCAATGTCTCTAATTTTCTACTCCCCAGAAATCATAACAAAAATCCATTAGGCCTCTCCTTGTAAACATAAGTACAGATTGAAAGAATGATGATCTCACATTAATGACATCTTAATTGCACCTTTTAGCAGCCACAAAGTCTGGCTGTCTTTCAAACCAGGATTTAGTTTTAAATTGCTGCAGCAGATATGCATATATCTTAACCCAAACTTTTAAAAACATTACTGCACCTGATGCATATAATACAATATGCATACCAATTTCTTACATTCATCACACCTATCCCTTAAAAAACAACCCAGCAAAATTAAAATATTGCTTAATTTACCAAAGCGTTTCAACTTCAAATATTACTCATTATTAAACACCACTAATACTCTATAAGTTACCTATCTTATTACAGTTAGACACGCAAATTTAAACATTTGCTTAAAACATTTAAGCTTACAGAATACTGAAAGTCCTAGATGGAGTGGATGTGGAGAGGATGTTTCCACTAGTAGGAGAAACTAGAACCTGAGGGTACAGCCTCAGACTGAAGGGACGTTCCTTTAAAATACAGATGAGGGGGCAGCACAGTGGTGCAAGTGGTTAGCACAGTTGCCACATGGCATCGAGGTCCCAGGTTCGATCCCGGCTCTGGGTCACTGTCCATGTGGAGTTTGCACATTCTCTATTTGCTTTAGCGATTGTTTGCGTGGGTTTCACCCCCACAACCCAGAGATGTGGAGGGTAGGTGGATTGGCCACACTAAATTGCACCTTAATTGGGAAAAAATTAAGTGGATACACTAAATTTTTTTTAAAAAGAGATGAGGAGGAATTTCTTCAGCCGCAGGGTGGTAATCTGTGGAACTCTTTGCCGCAGAAAGCTGTAGAGGCCAAGTCACTGAGTGTCTTTAAGAGAGAGCTGGATAGGTTCTTGACTAATAAGGTGATCAGGAGGAGAAGGCAGGAGGACGGGGATGAGAAACATATCAGCCATGATTGAATGGTGGAGTAAATTTGTTGGGCTGAATGGTTTAATTCTGTTCCTTTTTTATGGTCTTATGGGATGAACTGGGAAGTATTGAGTCTTATCCAGATTCAACTTATAACCAGAGAAGGAGCCAAAACTCCTAAGTTGCTTCATTACCTCATCCACAGTGGAGACTGGGCCTGTAATATAAAGAAACAGATAATTCTGGTCACCACATTGCAGGAAGGCCGTAATTGCTCTGGAGAGGAATGCCGAGGAGGCTTACAACAATGGGGTAGAAAAGATTTAGAAAAGTGTGGCTACGAGGAGAAATTGGATAGGTTGGGATTATTTTCCTCAGAACAAAGAAGGCTGAGGGGTAACTTAATTGAGGTGTACACAATTATGATGGGAGGAGAGAGTGGACAGGATAAAATTGTTTCCATTGATGGAGAATTCTAGAACCGGGGACATAGATGCAAGATAAATGGCAGAAGGTGCAGAGGGGTCACGAGAAAGAACGTTTTTTACGCAGAGGATAGTGGGTGTCTGGAATTCACTGCCCGAGTTGGTGGTGGAGGCAGAGACCCTAAACTCTTTAAGTACCTGGGGATCGGCACCTTAAGTGCTGTAAGATATAGGGCTATGGACTGGGTGCAGGAAGGTGGGATTAGAAAGGGTATCTGGGTGTCCTCGGGCTGGCATGGACAAGATGGACTGAATGGCCTCCTTCTGTGCTGTAACTTTTCTATGATTCTATGATCTGTGTAAAAGACCACTCTATGTTCTCTCCCTGACTTATCCCCTTACATCTATCAGAACATCTCACTACAATGGCCAGTGGCCATTCTCGTCTCGTACCCCCGTTCAACAAAAAATACCCCGAGTTCAAGGCATTAGTTCCGTACAACTGAACCCAAGATATGAACTTTTGCCCCAAGCCAAACCTCTAAAGGATCTCAAAGAGATATCCCACTCCACATTATCAAACATTGTTTCAGCATCCATGGACACAAGTATCTCTGGTTCATGGACAGGAAAAGGGGAAAGAACAATATTTAACAACCGACGTATATTGGCTGACAATTGTCGACTTTTAACAAAGCCTGTCTGGTCTTCCGTGTTCACCTCTGGGAGGCAGGCCTCCAACCCCAAATCTACCACCTTCACAAGTAATTTAGTGCCTGGGTTCAAAACCGATATGGGTCAAAATGACCTACATTCTGTAGAGATCTTATCCTTCTTCAGCTTCAGTGAATAGAAGCCTGTGTAAGTGTAACAGGCAAAGAACAGGAATAATCAAACATGTCCAGTATTAACGGGATCAACTGACCCGAGACATCTTGTAGAACTCAGGACCGGGAGCTTTACCTGTCTGCATTAACCCAATACCTTTCAAAATCTCCTCCGGTTTCAACGGGGATTCCAACACCACTCTCTTTTCTCTTGCCACAACCCATTTAAAAACTCCTCCATAACCGAACTCTCCTCCGGGGGTCTCCGATCTATAAAGATCCTTATAGAATGTTTCAAAAGCTGTACTTTAGACGGCGGAAACCAAACTGCCACCTGAGACTGCCACCGAGCCCTTTATCTGTATAATCTCTGTCAAGCCGCCTGTGCCTCGGCTGATGAGCTAAAAGGCGACTGACCTTCTCCCCACTTCGAACATTCCCGGCTGGGTCACTGTCTGTGTGGAGTCTGCACGTCCTCCCCCTGTGTGCGTGGGTTTCCTCCGGGTGCTCCGGTTTCCTCCCACAGTCCAAAGATGTGCGGGTTAGGTGGATTGGCCATGCTAAATTGCCCGTAGTGTCCTAATAAAAGTAAGGTTAAGGGGGGGGTTGTTGGGTTGCGGGTATAAGGTGGATACGTGGGTTTGAGTAGGGTGATCATGGCTCGGCACAACATTGAGGGCCGAAGGGCCTGTTCTGTGCTGTACTGTTCTATCACAGCTGACTCGCCTCCTTACCTGTTGATAACAATTCAAATGCATTTGCAGCTTTTCCCTGCTCACAAACAACTTTGAGGTAGGGTTAAGCGAGTACTAATGGTCCACCTCAAGGATGGAGTCCACCAGCCTCTGCCACTTCACTCTCGCAGTCTTTTCCACATATGCGTTGGAGGAAATTATCTCCCCCCCCCCCAATAACTATCTTAAGGGCTACCCATTGTATAGAAAGTGAGATAGACTCGCTCTTGTTAAATTTGTTAAAGTTCCTCAATGGCAGAGAATATACGTTCGCAAAATCCTTTGCCTGCTAACAACGCCATATTCAACCTCCATGGTGGGTGTTGAGAGAGACCTGACTCTAGGACCAAGTCCATAAAATGTGGAGCGTGGTCTGAAATCACAATCACTGAATACGCTGCCCCTTTTGCCCAGGGAAGAAAACACCTACCCACTAGAAGGTGAGTAATCCGTGAGTAAACCTGATGGACATGGGAAAATACAAAAGAATCCTTATCCTTTGTGTCAAAAAGCACTATGGATCTGCACCCCCGCCCCAATTTTTCTCCATAAAAGCCAACAATGCCTTTGCCACTCCTGATGTAACCAGTGGATTGGACCTAGATCGATCCAACTTCGGATCCAGAACACAGTTTAAGTCAGCCCCCCAAAATGAGTTGATGCGAGTCCAAGTCAGGTATGGAGGCCCCATATCATCCCAATTTGATGCCTAGACATTGTCCAGGACCACCAAAGACCCACTGAGAATCACATATCTACCACGACCTTAGCGGCCGAAAATGGAACCCATTCATTAATCAAAATCGCTACCCCATGGGCCCTGCCATCAAAGCCCAAAGTAAATACCTGGGTCACCCAACCATTCCACAACCTAGCCTGGCCCCTTACCTGCAAATGAGTCTCCTGCAGAAACCCCACAACAGCACTCAAACTTTTCAGATGAGCAAATACGACCTTTTCACTGGGCCACCCAGCCCCCTTACATTCCTGACAACCATCTAAATTGCGGGCCAACAACTATTTAGAGAGTACAGGGCAGCACAGTGGCCTAGTGGTTAGCACAACCGCCTCACGGCGCTGAGGTCCCAGGTTCGATCCCGGCTCTAGGTCACTGTCTGTGTGGAGTTTGCACATTCTCCCCACGTCTGCGTGGGTTTCGCCCCCACAACCCAAAGATGTGCAGAGTAGGTGGATTGGCCACGCTAAATTCCCCCTTAACTGGAAAAAATAATTGGGTAATCTAAATTTAAAAAAAAAACTATTTAGAGAGTACAGGCACAAGGCCCATTCAAGATGGCCACTAAACCCACCAACAAGCCAAAACAAAGGGAAATCTGTAATCACCATCAGCAAACTAACCCTACCTCTCGCACCCCCGCTTCTCCCCACCCCAAAACAACATCACACCCAAATGTACATACCAATAACAGCAGAGCAGACAAAACCCCCTTTCTACTAACACTGATCCCAAACAAAAAGTGCAAACACCAAGCTCATTATCCAAAACCAAACTAGTATAAAGAGCTGCAGCTATGCTCATCACTTCGCTCTTGTAAGCTAGCTAACTCTTCGACTGGCAGTGTGGCTCCCATCCAGGGTGAAAAAAAATGACTGCCCAGACCAAAGACACAAAGTAAAACAAAACCCCCATCAAACATTATATTCCAACCGAGAACTATGTATTCCCCATAACAACCATAATACAAAAACATTACACCCTCACCCACATCCAATATATGAAACAATCATCCCACCCAAGAACAAAGAAATGCAAAGATGTACAAGGAACTCTAACAGCTCTCCACACCCACTTACCCACCCCCAACAAGCACCCAACCATACAAAGTCATCCTGCACACCATCTTTCCTGCTCTTGTGGGCTCCATAACATTCCCCCTGATGGATTCTCTGTGATCTTCTGCAGCCTAGTTCACAGAAAATGGATCATCCTTAAGCTATTGCATCTCAATCCCTTGTGGGACTTACATTATTGGTTTGCCTCATTGAATGCTGTGCTTTAGAGATGGTGCATTTGCTTTCCTGTTTCTTTCCGCACATTTCTCTTCATCTCCTTTCCCACAACAGCAGCAATCTTGTTGCTGCCAGGAGCCTGAACCACGGGACAAATGCATTGAGCTGGCAGCAGTGAAGAGCATGATGCTAAAACACAGCATGTCACTGTATTTGGAAAGGAGTTGTCAAGGTCATCGACTTTCTGTGCACTTGTTTTTTGATTGATGCTTCACCAAACCTACCACAAAGTGCTTTGTAAGACAACATTGTAAAGGTAACCAAAGCAATAATCTTTTGGTAAGCCAATAAACTCCTCCCTCACTTGATCCTAGGATCTGGTTAAAGGTGTCCCTTCTATCCTTAAGCAGTAGCATGACCTAAAGACACCCAGTGTCCCTTTAGGACTGCAATGAGATGTCCTGTTAATGATTTGATGTTGTATTTTAATCCAAGGTCAGTTCAAAGCACTGCAATATCACATAGTGCCCAAAGAGCAGTACAGCCAACTGTCACCACAGTGTTCAAACTATATTACTAGCTCAATCATCTTGACACCACCACCACCCCACGCATAATAGCAGCATCAGCTAGCTGCAAGTGTAAGGCCAATAGAGCCTGACCATCAATGTGATGGATAGTCCAATCCCACTGCACTAGAGACTTCAGGGCCGGGATTCTCCGAGCCTCAGTGCCGCAATCGCACTCGGCGCGGGGGTGGAGAATGGGCGTCAGACCTGCGATCGAGTCCGATGCCGCTCCCGCGATTTTCCGGGGACCTGAGAATCGCCGGTAATCGCACGTGCGCAGTCGACATGGCGCCGGTTGGGGGCCTTTGAAAGAGGCTCCCGCGGCGATTCTCCACCGACAGCTGGCCGAGTTCCCGTCGGTGTGGTTCACTCATGGTTCCACCTGCTGGGAGCTCGGAGTGGCGGCTGCGATCTCAGGGGGGCCTATATTGTCGGGGCCGGCCCACGGTGTGGGTCCATCATGTTGTGCGGGGTCGCCGCATCAGGCCGCCACGGCGGGAATGCCGGAAGCGGAAGGTTCCGTATCGGCAGCCGGAGCTGTGAGGAGCACTCTGGGGCCCTGCTAGCCACCTGCAAAACGGAGAATCACTCTGGACTTTCTCCAGAAAAGTCCAGAGTGATTTGTGCCCGTTTTCTCGCGGGCGTGGGGACACAGCCCCATTATCAGAGAATTCCGCCTCAGTTTTCCACCACTTTCTCGTCAATGGATGTAAATGTGATTTTTAAGTACATACAGTATGTCAACAGTCACATCCAAAACTAACTTCAGAATTGGACAAAATAGATTATTGAAGGGAAACTGCAGCATGAAGCTTTCACGGGAATTCTGGCTCCCAATGGAACGAACTGCATGTTGAGCTTTTTTATTTAGTATGGACTGCAATAGCTGCAAGAGTTACTGCAATCAATCTCTCCTCACTTGGCTTTGCATAATGCCATCCCAGATATTTTTCTATTTTTATTTGACATTGGGATATGTGTGGAATTTGAACTTTTGCCAATCACAACAGCATTTAATTGCAGTACCTGAATTGTTGCCAGACATGCCATCAGGTAACATGTACACCTCATTAAAAAGTGCAATACTACATAGCAAAATAATTTAAGTGTCGTGTCAAATGAGGTAAATACGTTGGGCTGAAAATAAGCTTATTCCAATTTGGTTAAAGGGGACACAGATCAGCTTTACCGGTTGGATAAATGGTGGATGAGCTGTGAGAGATATTTAAACATGTGCGGGTATGATTTAATGGCCGTGTTGCTTTTGAGCGAGAGCACGACAAGACTGTTAGATTGCAGGGAGAGGCCAAAGTCGAGAACCGATTGGTTTGCGATCTAACCGGCCTGCTCCCATGGCGAGAAACGAGTTATCACCACAGAAGGTCAATCTCCATACAATTTACGGAAATGATCCCCTATCTAATGGGCTCCCGTGATCTAAGCGCCTCCCCAGAAAATTGTCACACTGGCACCGATTAGGACAACTTTTTATAAACGTGAAGCTCGTGGAATGGCTGCTGCGGGGACCCAAGGAGGTGAGTAGCCATCTTCACATCCAGCCAATGAGCCTGAGGGCACTTGGGTGCTTCCCCGGTTCTCGGAGGTGGGGGGGGGGGGGGGGGGGGGGGGGGGGGGGGGGTGGTTGGCGCGGGCGCCATCGGTGCTGTGGGGGTGGGGGGTGGTCCTCAGCGGCCATGGGTTCACCATATGCCACCCCCTGGGTCGTGTGTTCCTGTTACGGGGCTACCCCAGCCCCTGCCTCTCTGACCCACTGACCACTCATAACTCCCACTGACCGCGGAGGCCTCTGGCCACGTAGCTCAAGTTTTGTGAATAGGGAATTGACAATCGTGGCTAAGTGAGCACTTCACAGCCCCCAAGTGGATGCCGTGGGTGGGCGGGCCATGTAACATGTGGGAGGCATTTCCCAGCATCCCAATCACACCCTGATGCCTGGACACTTTACCTGAGCACTGCTGGAATCAACACCACGGACGCAGCAGCCAACCTCCGAACACCCAGGGACTGTGCCCCAGTACCGGGGACGTCTCCCCAACCAGAGGGTGGGTGTGTCACCCGTGAGGGGACCAGTGTCTGGTCCAGGTAACATTATGTGCGGGTAATGGGTATGGAGTCCGATAACCAGGGGCCCCTGTTGTGGCCAGGGCTGTGTAAGGCAGAGTGTGTCAGATGGCAGGGGTTGTTATGGGGGGGAACGGGACACGTGGTTAGACCAACACTGCTGGTCACCAGTCTCTCACACTCTCTAATTCCTTACACGGGATGGATGATATCTTGGGCCCTGTGGAGGCTGCCCCCCGTGGAGCTGCTGGCAGGACAGGCAGCCAGACGCTGGAGAAGGCAGTGGCAGTAGCATTGACAGAGGCTCAAGGTGGCAACCCATGTGCAGGGCCCCACCCCACACCCTGAAGACCCGGCCATCCATCAGGCCAGGGAGGGGCCCAGAGTGAGAGGACTCGCGGACTTGGCACCATGTGGAGGAGGATGATACCCGCTCCAGGTGTTCGCCAAGGTCACCGCGCCCCTGAACTTTTATGCCTCAGGATTATTCCAGGGCTCGAGCGGGGACTTGTGTGGCATCTCACAAGTTACAGCCTGCAAGTGTATCTGTGAGGTCATGGATGCCCTGTTTGCCTGGGCAGCAATGACCAGGCCCAACAAGATGCTCGGGCAGCAGGATTCTCTGCCATCGCCGGGATGCCTGAGGTCCAGGGGTAATATATGGCATGG